>NC_068453.1:19764779-19882279 GCF_023373465.1 Oncorhynchus keta
CCCGCTATGCCCTCCGACGAACCATCAAACAGGCAGAGAGTCAATACAGGACTGAGATCGAATTGTACTGCTCCGTCGGACGTGGCAGGGCTTGCAGACTATTACAGACTACAAAGGGAAGCACAGCCGAGTGCTGCTCAGTGACACAAGCCTACCAGACAAGCTAAACAACTTCTATGCTTGCCTCAGGGCAAGTAACACTGAAACATGCATGAAAGCATCAGCTGTCCCGGACGACTGTGTGATCACGCTCTCTGCAGCTGATGTGAATAAGACCTTTGAACAGGTCAACAATCACTGGGCCAGACAGATTACCAGGACGTGCACTCCGAGCATGCGCTGACCAACTGTAGCCGTGAAATTCTTTTAAAGGCTGGTCATGGTTCACATCAACACCATTATCCCAGAAACCCTAGACCCACTCCAATTTGCATACCTCCCTAACAGATCCACAGATGATGCAATCTCTATTGCTCTCCACACTGCCCTTTCCCACCTGGACAAAAGGAACACCTATGTGAGAATGCTATTCATTGACTACAGTTCAACATTCATCACCATAGTGCCCTCAAAGCTCATCACTAAGCTAAGGACCCTGAGACTAAACACCTCCCTCTGCAACTGGATCCTGGACTTCCTGACGGGCCGCCCCCAGGTGGTAAGGGTAGATAACAACACATCTGCCACGCTGATCCTCAACACGGGGGCCCCTCAGAGGTGCGTGCTCAGTCCCCTCCTGTTCTCCCTGTTCACTCATGACTCCACGGCCAGGCACGACTCCAACACCATCATTAAGTTTACTTATGGCACAACAGGGGTAGGCCTGATCACCGACAACGATGAGACAGCCTATAGGGAGGAGGTCAAAGACTTGACCGTGTGGTGCAAGGACAACAGCCCCTCAACATGATCATGACAAAGGAGATTATTGTGGACTACAGGAAAAGGAGGACGTAGCACACCCATATTCTCTTCGATGGGGCTGTAGTGGATCAAGTTGAGAGCTTCAAGTTCCTTGACGTCCACATCACCAACAAACTAAACTATGGTCCAAGTACACCAAGACAGTCATGAAGAGGGCACAACAAAACCTATTCCCCCTCAGGAGACTGAAAAGATTTGACATGGGTCCTCAGATCCTCAAAAGGTTTTACAGCTGCATCATCGAGAGCATCCTGACGGGTTGCATCACTGCCTGACATGGCAACTGCTCGGCCTCCGACCGCAAGGCACTACAGAGGGTAGTGCGTACGGTGCAGTACATCATTTGGGCCAAGCTTCCTGCCATCTGGGACCTCTATACCAGGCTGTGTCAGAGGAAGGCCTTAAAAAATTGTCAAAGAGTCCAGCCACCCCAGTCATAGACTGTTCTCTCTGCTACCGCACGACAAGCGGTACCTGAGCATCAAGTCCAGGTCCAAGAGTCTTCTAAACAACTTCTACCCCCAAGCTGTTAGACTCCCGAACAGCTAATCAAATGGCTACCCAGACTATTTGCATTGCCCCCCGCACATTGACACATTGACTCTGTACTGGTACCCATTTACATTTACATTTAAGTCATTTAGCAGACGCTCTTATCCAGAGCGACTTACAAATTGGTGCATACACCTTATGACAACCAGTGGAACAGCCACTTGCATCTAAATCTTGTTGGGGGGGTGAGAAGGATTACTTACCCTTACTTACCCTATCCTAGGTATTCCTTGAAGAGGTGGGGTTTCAGGTGTCTCCGGAAGGTGGTGATTGACTCCGCTGTCCTGGCGTCGTGAGGGAGTTTGTTCCACCATTGGGGGCCAGAGCAGCGAACAGTTTTGACTGGGCTGAGCGGGAACTGTACTTCCTCAGTGGTAGGGAGGCGAGCAGGCCAGAGGTGGATGAACGCAGTGCCCTTGTTTGGGTGTAGGGCCTGATCAGAGCCTGGAGGTACTGAGGTGCCGTTCCCCTCACAGCTCCGTAGGCGAGCACCATGGTCTTGTAGCGGATGCGAGCTTCAACTGGAAGCCAGTGGAGAGAGCGGAGGAGCGGGGTGACGTGAGAGAACTTGGGAAGGTTGAACACCAGACGGGCTGCGGCGTTCTGGATGAGTTGTAGGGGTTTAATGGCACAGGCAGGGAGCCCAGCCAACAGCGAGTTGCAGTAATCAAGACGGGAGATGACAAGTGCCTGGATTAGGACCTGCGCCGCTTCCTGTGTGAGGCAGGGTCGTACTCTGCGGATGTTGTAGAGCATGAACCTACAGGAACGGGACACCGCCTTGATGTTAGTTGAGAACGTCAGGGTGTTGTCCAGGATCACGCCAAGGTTCTTAGCGCTCTGGGAGGAGGACACAATGGAGTTGTCAACCGTGATGGCGAGATCATGGAACGGGCAGTCCTTCCCCGGGAGGAAGAGGAGCTCCGTCTTGCTGAGGTTCAGCTTGAGGTGGTGATCCGTCATCCACACTGATATGTCTGCCAGACATGCAGAGATGCGATTCGCCACCTGGTCATCAGAAGGGGGAAAGGAGAAGATTAATTGTGTGTCGTCTGCATAGCAATGATAGGAGAGACCATGTGAGGTTATGACAGAGCCAAGTGACTTGGTGTATAGCGAGAATAAGAGAGGGCCTAGAACAGAGCCCTGGGGGACACCAGTGGTGAGAGCGCGTGGTGAGGAGACAGATTCTCGCCACGCCACCTGGTAGGAGCGACCTGTCAGGTAGGACGCAATCCAAGCGTGGGCCGCGCCGGAGATGCCCAACTCGGAGAGGGTGGAGAGGAGGATCTGATGGTTCACAGTATCGAAGGCAGCCGATAGGTCTAGAAGGATGAGAGCAGAGGAGAGAGAGTTAGCTTTAGCAGTGCGGAGCGCCTCCGTGATACAGAGAAGAGCAGTCTCAGTTGAATGACTAGTCTTGAAACCTGACTGATTTGGATCAAGAAGGTCATTCTGAGAGAGATAGCGGTAGAGCTGGCCAAGGACGGCACGCTCAAGAGTTTTGGAGAGAAAAGAGAGAAGGGATACTGGTCTGTAGTTGTTGACATCGGAGGGATCGAGTGTAGGTTTTTTCAGAAGGGGTGCAACTCTCGCTCTCTTGAAGACGGGAGGGACGTAGCCAGCGGTCAGGGATGAGTTGATGAGCGAGGTGAGGTAAGGGAGAAGGTCTCCGGAAATGGTCTGGAGAAGAGAGGAGGGGATAGGGTCAAGCGGGCAGGTTGTTGGGCGGCCGGCCGTCACAAGACGCGAGATTTCATCTGGAGAGAGAGGGGAGAAAGAGGTCAGAGCATAGGGTAGGGCAGTGTGAGCAGAACCAGCGGTGTCGTTTGACTTAGCAAACGAGGATCGGATGTCATCAACCTTCTTTTCAAAATGGTTGACGAAGTCATCTGCAGAGAGGGAGGAGGGGGGGGGAGGATTCAGGAGGGAGGAGAAGGTGGCAAAGAGCTTCCTAGGGTTAGAGGCAGATGCTTGGAATTTAGAATGGTAGAAAGTGGCTTTAGCAGCAGAGACAGAGGAGGAAAATGTAGAGAGGAGGGAGTGAAAGGATGCCAGGTCCGCAGGGAGGCGAGTTTTCCTCCATTTCCGCTCGGCTGCCCGGAGCCCTGTTCTGTGAGCTCGCAATGAGTCGTCGAGCCACGGAGCGGGAGGGGAGGACCGAGCCGGCCTGGAGGATAGGGGACATAGGGAGTCAAAGGATGCAGTAAGGGAGGAGAGGAGGGTTGAGGAGGCAGAATCAGGAGATAGGTTGGAGAAAGTTTGAGCAGAGGGAAGAGAAGATAGGATGGAAGAGGAGAGAGTAGCGGGGGAGAGAGAGCGAAGGTTGGGACGGCGCGATACCATCCGAGTAGGGGCAGTGTGGGAAGTGTTGGATGAGAGCGAGAGGGAAAAGGATACAAGGTAGTGGTCGGAGACTTGGAGGGGAGTTGCAATGAGGTTAGTGGAAGAACAGCATCTAGTAAAGATGAGGTCAAGCGTATTGCCTGCCTTGTGAGTAGGGGGAGGGTGAGAGGGTGAGGTCAAAAGAGGAGAGGAGTGGAAAGAAGGAGGCAGAGAGGAATGAGTCAAAGGTAGACGTGGGGAGGTTAAAGTCGCCCAGAACTGTGAGAGGTGAGCCGTCCTCAGGAAAGGAGCTTATCAAGGCATCAAGCTCATTGATGAACTCTCCTAGGGAACCTGGAGGGCGATAAATGATAAGGATGTTAAGCTTGAAAGGGCTGGTAACTGTGACAGCATGGAATTCAAAGGAGGCAATAGACAGATGGGTAAGGGGAGAAAGAGAGAAAGACCACTTGGGAGAGATGAGGATCCCGGTGCCACCACCCCGCTGACCAGAAGCTCTCGGGGTGTGCGAGAACACGTGGGCGGACGAGGAGAGAGCAGTAGGAGTAGCAGTGTTATCTGTGGTGATCCATGTTTCCGTCAGTGCCAAGAAGTCAAGGGACTGGAGGGAGGCATAGGCTGAGATGAACTCTGCCTTGTTGGCCGCAGATTGGCAGTTCCAGAGGCTACCAGAGACCTGGAACTCCACGTGGGTCGTACGCGCTGGGACCACCAGGTTAGGGTGGTCGCGGCCACGCGGTGTGGAGCGTTTGTATGGTCTGTGCAGAGAGGAGAGAACAGGGATAGACAGACACATAGTTGACAGGCTACAGAAAAGGCTACGCTAATGCAAGGAAATTGAATGACAAGCGGACTACACGTCTCGAATGTTCAGAAAGTTAAGCTTACGTAGCAAGAATCTTATTGACTAAAATGATTAAAATGATACAGTACTGCTAAAGTAGGCTAGCTGGCAGTAGCTGCGTTGTTGACACTACACTAATCAAGTCGTTCCGTTGAGTGTAATAATTCTACAGTGCTGCTATTCGGGGCTAGCTGGCTAGCTAGCAGTGTTGTTTACGTTACGTTGAGTTAAAAGAACGACAATAGCTGGCTAGCTAACCTAGGGAATCGGTCTAGACTACACAATTATCTTTGAAACAAAGACGGCTATGTAGCTAGCTACGATCAAACAAATCAAACCGTTGTACTGTAATGAAATGAAATGAAAATGTGAAACTACCTGACCGGGTTGTTGAATTCAAAACAGTAGACGTTGGCTAGCTGTTAGCAGTTAGCTGTTGGCTAGCTAGCAGAGTCTCCTACGTTAAGGACGACAAATAGCTGGCTAGCGAACCTCAGTGAATTAAGATAATCACTCCAAGGCTACACACACTAAACTACACAATTATCTTGGAAACAAAGACAGCTATGTAGCTAGCTAACACTGAACTAATCAAGTCGTACAGTTGAGTGAATAGCACTACAGTGATGCTAATCTGTGTGCGTTAGCTAGCTCCTGGGCGAATAGCAGTGAAGGCTACGTTAGGGCGACGAAATACGATAATTATGCAATTATCTCTGATACAAGGACGGCTATGTAGCTAGCTAAGAAGAATTGCTAAGATTAGACAAATCAACCGTTGTACTATAATGAAATGTAATGAAAAAGTTATACAACCTGCAGAGCGAAGTGCGAATGCGACCGCTCGCTCCAACCGGAACCGGAACCGGAACCCCCTATATATAACCCCGCTATCATTATTATTATTTTTGTTTTTTATTTTTTTATTTAACCAGGTAGGCTAGTTGAGAACAAGTTCTCATTTACAACTGTGACCTGGCCAAGATAAAGCATAGTAGTTAGACACATACAACAACACAGAGTTACACATGGAATAAACAAACATACAGTCAAGAAAAATGGATATACAGTGAGTGCAAATGAGGTAAGATAAGGGAGGTATGGCAATAAATAGGCCATGGTGGTGAAGTAAATACAATATAGCAGTTAGACACTGGAATGGTAGATGTGCAGAAGATTATTGTGCAAGAAGAGATACCGGGGTGCAAAGGAGCAAGATAAATAAATACAGTATGGGGTTGAGGTAGTTGGATGGGCTGTTTACATATGGGCTATGTACAGGTGCAGTGATCTGTGAGCTGCTCTGACAGCTGGTGCTTAAAGCTAGTGGGGGAGATATGGGTCTCCAGCTTCATTGATTTTTGCAGTTCGTTCCAGTCATTGGCAGCAGAGAACTGGAAGGAAAGGCAGCCAAAGGAGGAATTGTGCTTTGGGGGTGACTAGTGAGATATGCCTGCAGGAGCAAGTGCTACGGGTGGGTGCTGCTACGGTGACCAGTGAGCTGAGATAAGGCTGGGCTTTACCTAGCAGATGACCTTGTAGATTACCTGGAGCCAGTGGGTTTGGCGACGAGTCTGAAGCAATGGCCAGCCAACGAGAGCATACAGGTCACAGTGGTGGGTAATATATGGGGCTTTGGTGACAAAACGGATGGCACTGTGATAAACTGCATCCAATTTGTTGAGTAGACTGTTGGAGGCTATTTTATAGGTGACATCGCTGAAGTTGAGGATAGGTAGGATGGTCAGTTTTACGAGGGTTTGTTTGGCAGCATTAGTGAAGGATGCTTTGTTGCGAAATAGGAAACCGATTCTAGATTTAATTTTGGATTGGAGATGCTTAACCTCCACCCGACACGCAGGCGTCCCATCTAGACATCTGGAAATGCATAAGGTATTAGTAAACGTTAATAATCTATCAAATTGATCACGAGGCGATGTATATTCTATAGCTGTACGTCTTGAAATAATGTCCGGGTAAATCTCAACCAAAATATCCGGTCGGAGACCGGAAGAAATGCGCTGCCTCGTGTCCGTTTGACCAAGAAACAAATCCTAGGCAAATGACAAGACTGTTGACATCGTGTGGAAGCTGTAGGTATTGCAACCTCGGCCCCATTTAATGCGGTTTCTATTCAACATTACGTTCAAGTGGCGCATGGATATATTTTCCCATTTTCAGTGATGCTTTTCGATGAAATGCACGTTCTGTTATAGTCACAGCCATGATTTAACCAGTTTTATAACCGTCTGAGTGTTTTCTATCCACACATACTAATCATATGCATATACTATATTCCTGGCATGAGTAGCAGGGCGCTGAAATGTTACGCGATTTTTAACAGAATGTTCGAAAAATTAGGGGGTAGGAGTAAGAGGTTAATGTGAGTCTGGAAGGAGAGTTTACAGTCTAGCCAGACACCTAGGTATGTGCAATTGTCCACATATTCTAAGTCAGAACAGTCCAGAGTAGTGATGCTGGATGGGCGGGCAGGTACGGGCAGTGATCGGTTGAAGAGCATGCACTTAGTTTTACTTGCATTTAAGAGTAGTTGGAGGCCACGGAAGGAGAGTTGTATGGCATTGAATCTCGTTTGGAGGTTAGTTAACACAGTTTCCAAAGAAGGGCCAGGTGTTTACAGAATGGTGTCTTCTGCATAGAGGTCTATCAGTGAATCAAAAGCAGCGAGAGCGACATCATTGATATATATAGAGAAGAGAGTCGGCCTGAGAATTTAACCCTGTGGCACCCCCCATTGAGACTGCAAGAGGTCCAGACAACAGGCAACAGAGAAGTAGTTGGGGAACGAGGCGAGGCAATCATTTGAGAAACCAAGGCTGTTGAGTCTGATAAGAATGTGGTGACTGACAGAGTCGAAAGCCTTGGCCAGGTCGATGAACACGGCTGCGCAGTAATGTCTCTTATCGATGGCGGTTATGATATTGTTTAGGACCTTGAGCGTGGCTGCGGTGCACCCATGACCATCTCTGAAACCAGATTTCAAAACGGAGAAGGTACGTTGGGATTCGAAATGGTCGCTAATGTGTTTGTTGACTTGGCTTTCGAAGACCTTAGAAAGGCAGGGTAGGATAGATATAGGTCTGTAGCAATTTGGGTCTAGAGTGTCTCCCCCTTTGAAGAGGGGGATGACCGCGGCAGCTTTCCAATCTTTGAGAATCTCAGACGATATGAAAGAGAGGATGAACAGGCTAGTAATATGGGTCAC
Organism: Oncorhynchus keta; assembly: GCF_023373465.1. Lineage (NCBI taxonomy): Eukaryota > Metazoa > Chordata > Actinopteri > Salmoniformes > Salmonidae > Oncorhynchus > Oncorhynchus keta. The sequence continues at coordinate 19,772,672 of NC_068453.1, forward strand.
AAGATTTCGGCAAATAATTTAAGAAAGAGAGAGTCCTGATTGTCTAGCCCAGCTGATTTGTAGGGGACCCGGTTTTGCAGTTCTTTCAGAACATCAGCTATCTGGATTTGGGTGAAGGAGAAATTGGGGAGGCTTGGGCGAGTTGCTGTGGGAAGTGCAGGGCTGTTGACCGGGGTAGGGGTAGCCAGGTGGAAAGCATAGCCAGCCTTAGAAAAATGCTTATTGAAATTCTCAATTATAGTGGATTTATCGGTGGTGACAGTGTTTCCTAGCCTCAGTGCAGTGGGCAGCTGGGAGGAGGTGCTCTTATTCTCCATGGACTTTACAGTGTCCCAGAACATGTTGAGTTTGTGCTACAGGATGCACATTTCTGCTTGAAAAAGCTAGCCTTAGCTTTCCTAACTGCCTGTGTATATTTGTTCCTGACTTCCCTGAAAAGTTGCATATCACGGGGGCTATTCGATGCTAATGCAGAACGCCACAGGATTTTTTTGTGCTGGTCAAGGGCAGTCAGGTCTGGAGAGAACCAAGGTCTGTATCTGTTCCTGGTCCTAAATGTTTTGAAAGGGGCATGCTTATTTAAGATGGTGATGAATGCACTTTTAAATAATGACCAGGCATCCTCTGCTGACGGGATGAGGCCAATATCCTTCCAGGATACCCGGGCCAGGTCGATTAGGATGGCCTGCTCTCTGAAGTGTTTTAGGGAGCGTTTCATAGTGATGAGGGGTGGTTGTTTGACCGCAGACCTGTTACGGAGGAAGGCAGTGATTGCTGAGATCTTGGTTGAAAACAGCAGAGGTGTATTTGGAGGGTTAGTTGGTTAGGATGATATCTATGAGGGTGCCTGTGTTTACGGAGTTTGGGTTGTACCTGGTGGGTTCATTGATCATTTGTCAGAGATTGAGGGCATCAAGTTTAGATTATAGGATGGCCGGGGTGTTAAGCATGTCCCAGTTTAGGTCACCTAGCAGCACTAGCTCTGAAGATAGATGGGGGGGGGGCAATCAGTTCACATATGGTGTCCAGAGCACAGATGGGGGCAGAGGGTGGTCTATAGCAAGCGGCAACAGTGAGAGACTTGTTTCTGGAAAGGTGGATTTTTAAAAGTAGAAGCTCGAATTGTTTGGGTACAGACCTGGATAGTAAGACAGAACTCTGCAGGCTATCTCTGCAGTAGATTGCAACACCGCCATCTTTGGCAGTTCTATCTTGTCGGAAAATGCTATAGTTAGGGATGGAAATTTCAGGATTTTTGGTGGTCTTCCTGAGCCAGGATTCAGACACGGCTAGGACATCGGGTTGGCAGAGTGTGCTAGGGCAGTGAATAAAACAAACTTAGGGAGGAGGCTTCTAATGTTAACTTCTTGCGTCGAGCCATCCCGGATCCGGTATCGTGACTACATCCTCAAGCTCATTACCATAATGCAACGTTAACTATTCATGAATATCGCAAATGAAATGAAATTAATCTATTTGCTCTCAAGCTTAGCCTTTTGTTAACAACACTGTCATCTCAGATGTTCAAAATATGCTTCTCAACTATTGCAAAACAAGCATTTGTGTAACAGTATTGATTGCTAGCGTAGCATTTAGCGTAGCATTCAGCAGGCAACATTTTCACAAAAAACAGAAAAGGATTCAAATAAAATCATTTACCTTTGAAGAACTTCAGATGTTTTCAATGAGGAGACTCTCAGTTAGATAGCAAATGTTCCATTTTTACAAAAAATATTATTTGTGTTGACAAATTGGTCCGTTTTCTGCGTCACGTTTAGCTACGAAAAAAACCTGTATCCAGGATTGTGTAAATCTATCCGCAAGCTCATTAGCATAACACAACGTTAACTATTCATGAAAATCGCAAATGAAATGAAATGAATCTATTTGCTCTCAAGCTTAGCCTTTTGTTAACAATACTGTCATCTCAGATTTTCAAAATATGCTTTTGAACCATAGCTAAACAAGCATTTGTGTAACAGTATTGATAGCCTAGCATAGTATTATGCCTCTCTTTCACCATGCAACATTTTCCACAAAAACCAGAAAATAATTCAAATAAAATCATTTACCTTTGAAGAACTTCAGATGTTTTCAATGAGGAGACCATGTTAGATAGCAAATGTTCCGTTTTTACAAAAAATATTATTTGTGTCGACTAATCGCTCCATTTTGTTCATCAGGTTTGGGTAAGGAAAAATATATATATATATATTAAGTCATTAAAACGCAAACTTTTTTCCAAATTAACTCCATAATATCGACAGAAATGTGGCAAACCGATGTTTAGAATCAATCCTCAAGGTGTTTTTCACATATCTATCGACGATAAAATCCATTGTGGCAGTTTACTTTCTCTTCTGAAGAAATGGAACGCGCATGGACCTACAGATTACGCACACAGGACACCGGGCGGGACACCAGGTAAATGTAGTCTCTTATGGTCAATCTTCCAATGATATGCCTACAAACACATCACAATGCTGCAGACACCTCGGGGAATAGACAGAAAGCGCAGGCTCATTCCTGGCACATTCACAGCCATATAAGGAGACATTGGAACACAGCGCCTTCAGAATCTGGGGCATTTCCTGTATGAAACTTCATCTTGGTTTCGCCTGTAGCATTAGTTCTGGGGCACTCACAGATAATATCTTTGCAGTTTTGGAGACGTCAGAGTTTTGTCTTTCCAAGGCTGTCAATTCCATGCATAGTCGAGCATCTTTTCGTGACAAAATATTGCGCTTAAAACGGGCACGTCTTTTTATCCAATAATGACATAGCGCCCCCATAGGTTGAAGAGGTTAACATGCATGAAATCAAGGCTTTTGCGGTTATAGATGTCAGCAAATGATAGTGCCCAGGGGGATGGGAGTGGAGCTAGGCACTGCAGGGCCTGGATTAACCTCCACATCACCAGAGGCACAGAGGAGGAGTAGGATAAGGGTACGGCTAAAAGCTAAAATAACTGGTTGTCGAGTACGTTCAGAACAGAGAGTAAAAGGAGCAGATTTCTGGGCACGGTAGAATAGATTCAAGGCATAATGTACAGATAAAGATATGGTAGGATGTGGATACAGTGAGGGTAAACCTGTGCATAGAGTGACGATGAAAGAGATATTGTCTCTAGAAATATCATTTAAACCAGGTGATGTCACCGCATGTGTGGTAGTTGGAACTAAAGTGTTAAATAAGGCGTATTGAGCAGGGCTAGAGGCTCTACAGTGAAATAAGGAAATAAATACTAACCAAAACAGCAATGGACAAGGCATATTGACGTTAGTGAGAGACATGCGTAGCCGAGTGATCATAGGAGTCCAGTGAGTGGCTTCAGGCAGCTTGCGGGCCGGGGCTAGCAAGCTAACAGAAGAGCCTTGGAGGGACGTCGTGACGAAGAAAGTCTGTTGTGGCCCCCTCTCGCTATTACATCGGCAGACGGATCAGCAGGGCTCCTCCATGTGGTAAACCAGGCCAATTGACAGAATAGGTATAGTGGCCATAGAATTTGTCCGGTGGGCTTCTTAAGCTAACAGTCCGATGTGCTCTGGACAGCTAGCAGGCCGCGGCTAGCATGCTAGCAGATGGGATTTCAGAGGATGAAGCGACGGCGGAGCCAGTTTTGAAAAACCCCATCGGGCGATTCACGTCGGTGGTCCAGTCGTGATGAGTTGGCGGGGGTCCAAGCCAGTTGGCAAAACGAGTTATTGTAGCCCAAGTAGTGGCTGATGGACCTCTTGGCTAGCCGGGAGATGGGCCTAGCTAGGCTAGCTCCAGGCTAATTGGTTTTTGCTTCGGGACAGTGACGTTAGCCAGGAGTGGCCACTCGAATAGCAGCTAGCAAGCTGTGGTGATCTAGGTGAAAAAACAAAAAGGTTCAGAGCTTGCGGTAGAAATCGGGAGATATGGAGAAAAATAAGTCAGATTTGCTCTGGTTTGAGTCGCGCTGTGCAGACTGGTGAGAGTTGTCTGTGCTAGAGATGGCTGATGACGGCTAGCAGTGGCTAGCTGACTACTAGCTAGTTAGCTGGCTAGCATCTGTTGGGGTTCCGGTTCAGACGACAGATCAGCAGGGCTCCGTTTGGTGGGTATAGTGGCCAAAGAATTTGTCCTATGGGCCTCTTAAGCTAACAGTCTGATGTACTTTAGACAGCTAGCAGGCCGTGGCTAACTAGTAGCCAGTTAGCTGGTAGCCAGTTAGCTGATGGTAGCCAGTTAGCTGTTGATGAGTTCTTAAGTATAAAAATAGCAGATCTGTACCACTTTGGGTGAGGTGGGTTGCAGGAGAGTATATTCAGTCCGTAGATAGAAAGTGATATTAAAATATGAAATGTATACATGAAAAAACAAACAAAAACAAAGGAAAAACAACGTTTACAAGGGACAGGAAAGGACAAGACAAAAACACACGCCCGACTGCTACGCCATCTTGGAATCCGATTTACTGCTGCTCTTTAATTATTTGTTTTTCTTATCTCTTACTTTCTTAGGAATTTTCTTAAAACTGCATTGTTGGTTAAGGACTTGTAAGCAAGCAAGCATTTCACTGTAAGTATTCTGTAAGTATTTCAAATCCCCTCTGCACTCCAAAGTGAAACTGATAACCACTCAGCAATAGACAGTAACTGTAGTTTTGCTGGTCCTTTTTAAATATAAGGGGATGTCTTGCGTGAAATAAACATACTTTTTCTGTTGGTGTGCGTCAGAGCAATCTAAAAAAACACTCCTAATGTTCCCTAATTAAAACGGCATAACTGAGAGCGGAAAATAAATAATATCATAGCTGCACTCAACACGGTCCTTCTTTCCCAACTGGAGTAACTGATGTGTGAAAAATACAATATTCTTGCTCTAATGAACATATCTTGGGAACAGAAAACAAAAGGCTTGATTTTACAGCCATTGTCCCTGCAGAATAATGACTCCAATATAGAATGGCAACGTCTTGAGAAAAACATCACGACTACTGATGGAGTTATAGACCATATAATATTCGGGCAAAACTGTACTGTAGATAGTCATGATGAAAGACACCATGATACGTTTTCACTAACTCCTTATAGTAGGTACTAAGTGTACAGTTGACTAGGGTGCAACTCCACAGAGAAACCGTTGCAAGTCATCCTCACTTCTTTGAACACACTCCTTCGACGACTGCAGTGAAGATATCCGAGCTGTTCACTTCATAGCCCGTATAGAATGGCCATTCTGCTCTGTCATAAAAGAAGGGCTTGAAAGGGATATATGCACTTGCCACTCGCACAGACATTCATGTACCAGGAGAAGATGTTCTTGGCAGTAACAGGATATGAGGCAATGGGATATAAGGACTTGACACTCGCTCAGATTAGGGGATCAGGTAGGTTCTCTCAGCCCAGGGAGTGTTCTCCCACAATGCCATTGTGCAGCGGTGCACAGCTGGGAGGCGAGGATAGCGAGTGCGTCCGTCTGATCGTGTGACTTGGCCCAGTGTGCCCCCAAGACACATTCATCTCTGGGTTTTTAGCTATAGGTTTCAGTGGGGAGCTTGACTGTGTGGTATACAGTACCCAGATCCCCTGGTGGCTCTGCAGCATGAAGGAACAGACCCCTACATGGTTTTTACTAGGTGGTGTACAGCTATGAATGGAAGTGACTTTTTCATAGCAGGTTAGGAGAATTAACATAACAGGTTTGAGAATCAGGTTAAGGTTAGGAAAAAGGTTAGCGTCAGATAAAATGCTTTCGTAACCTGCTATGAAAAGTAACTTCTGATTGTAGCTGTACTCCATCTCGTCACAACCCTGCAGGAGAGCATTCTGGTGATTAGACAGTGGTGGTTGAGTGGCTCCAGCTGACTGGCTGCAAAGCTGCAATCAGTCGGCCCTCACACTCTGATTTGCCTGCTGTGTGAGAGTTAGAAGGGGAAATGTGATCATGACTCAATGTTTGTTGTGGTTGACGAGGTTCATGAAAACTGTGCCATTAAATGCTATTCTACCCCTTGTAAGTCTTTGTGAGATGTGAATGAATTCATGAAAAGGACTGTTTGGGTACTATGACATTTAAAAATAAATATGACTGAAAGCATGCCTTTGAGCATACAGCAATATGTCTTTCACAGCAAAAAGATGATGCATGTTGTACATATTTTCAGCATCCCTGATTAAGACTTGAATATTGAAGTATTGTGCCACCCATAGACCTTGTCTGGTCTTACGTTGAACTCTGAGAAGGAGAGCGACTATGTGATCTATCTGATTAGAATCATAACTAAGCAGGTTTAAACCCTGCCTCTCTGACTCAGGCAGCTAAAGAACAGTGGATCAAGAAAAGCAATCAGTCGAAAAGCTAGGCACCATATACCCAAGATCACATCTACCTTAGTCGTTGTACTTGCTCAAGCTACAAGCCAGGTTTAGAGTATACCAAGCCAATCTATAGTAACTTACACGTAACATTTAAAATATATTGAGTACAATACTCATTCAGTTCCATTTGTACCAGATAGTTAAAGCAGTGGTTCATGCCTTGTGTTGTCAACCTGCATTTGTGTCCTCTCTCCTGCCACCATCTCCTCCTTCAGCACTGCTTTCCAGCCACAGTCTTGTCAGATAAATGAATGGCTTATCACTGGCTAATTTCATAATAGCCACTTATCGATCTGCATGAGTTGGCGTCACGTAATTGAAAGGCTGGGACATTGTCTCTCAGGAAGCCGGTGGAGAGGGTTCTTGAACAATGCCTCAGGGCCTCCAAGGAGATGTCTGTTAATTTTCTCTCTCTCTCTCTTTTTCTCTCTCTCTCTCTCTCTCTCTATCTCTCGCTCTCTCCCTGAGCAACGTGGACGTGTCTGCATGCCGCCTAAGCATGTTTTTATGTCGACACACAGGGGGTTGCTATTATCCTGCATGTCATAGCTGTATTAGTGTATATGAAGCCCATTTTAAAATGGCATTATAAAGTGGTCTGGGACTTCTACTGACACTCATGTTTTATGAAAGACGACGTTCCTCTTTGTTTTTGAGTCATTTGGGTAAAAATAAGCTTTGAAAGTCTTTCCATTAGTAAAAGGTCTGAAAATGGAGCAAATCTGTTTTGCCAATATAAAATGGGGATTTTCAATGCACTAAAAGTCTGAGTAGTTGTAATGCAAATGGTGAAAGCAGAAATACATCTGCTAATGTCAGTCAGCAATACAGTGAGATAAAAGGTGAGAAAGAGGATATGGTAATTTATTCGGCTCGAATAAACGCCACAATACGCCACAATTCCCATCACAGTGTTCTGCTGCATCTGTGTGAAATTAAGAAAACCTGCTCAAACTTCTTAATTCAACAGATAAACAAAGGGAGGGCATGTGTGTGTCAGCACGCTTTCAGTAAGTACACTGATTTACATTATTCATGAACACCTGAATTTTCATTTTCATCACAAACTGCTGCTCCTGTTGCTAAACTTTGCAAAACACCAGACAATCTGCTTGGTGGTTATAGCGTCAGACGAGAGAGATAATGAGAGGGCCACCCCTAAAGTGCGGTGACTGACAGTGAACACATCTCTCTCATTGTTCTCCAGATCATTTTTCTCTCAGGTGTGGGTTTAACAGAAGCAGTTGACCATGCTCGCCGCCCGCTATAACCTCCACCCATGATTTGAAATTTAAATTACAGAGTTGTCTCTCAAGCATGCCATGTGTGACAAAGCCTCCTTTCTTATAAAACAAAAGTACTTAATCGAGCACTTTTGAGTAATGACCCCTTTGCGCCATGTAATGAGGTAAATTATGGAGAGAGTCGCATCGGTAAATTATATGGTGTCAGTCATCTCTGTCATTTCTACTTAAACACCCGTTTTATTTGTACTGACCTCAGATCAGCTTCCATCCCTACAGGAGTGTATGAGGGTGTTAGTCTAGCACAAACTTCTGCATTAAGAACAGTTTGATGTTTGTTAGTGCATTCTTTTTTATTTTTTCTCTACAGCACAGTCACGATTTCTACACATTGTCATAGAAATGTGATTTATTGATAAGCAATGACCTTTGTCTGTGTTAAATCTGTGTTCAAAATCAAATCCAATCAAATTTATTTATAAAGCCCTTTGTACATCAGCTGATATCTCAAAGTGCTGTACAGAAACCCAGCCTAAAACCCCAAACAGCAAGCAATGCAGGTGTAGAAGCACGGTGGCTAGGAAAAACTCCCTAGAAAGGCCAAAACCTAGGAAGAAACCTAGAGAGGAACCAGGCTATGGTCGAATAATAATAAGGCAGAACAGTTGAAACTGGAGCAGCAGCACAGTCAGGTGGACTGGGAACAGCAAGGAGTCATCATGTCAGGTAGTCCTGGGTCACGGTCCTAGGGCTCAGGTCCTCTGAGAGAGAGAAAGAAAGAGAGAATTAGAGAGAGCATATGTGGGGTGGCCAGTCCTCTTCTGGCTGTGCCGGGTGGAAATTATAACAGAACATGGCCAAGATGTTCAAATGTTCATAAATGACCAGCATGGTCGAATAATAGTAAGGCAGAACAGTTGAAACTGAAGCAGCAGCATGGCCAGGTGGACTGGGGACAGCAAGGAGTCATCATGTCAGGTAGTCCTGGGGCATGGTCCTAGGGCTCAGGTCCTCTGAGAGAGAGAAAGAAAGAGAGAATTAGAGAGAGCATATGTGGGGTGGCCAGTCCTCTTCTGGCTGTGCCGGGTGGAAATTATAACAGAACATGGCCAAGATGTTCAAATGTTCATAAATGACCAGCATGGTCGAATAATAGTAAGGCAGAACAGTTGAAACTGAAGCAGCAGCATGGCCAGGTGGACTGGGGACAGCAAGGAGTCATCATGTCAGGTAGTCCTGGGGCATGGTCCTAGGGCTCAGGTCCTCTGAGAGAGAGAAAGAAAGAGAGAATTAGAGAGAGCATATGTGGGGTGGCCAGTCCTCTTCTGGCTGTGCCGGGTGGAATTTATAACAGAACATGGCCAAGATGTTCAAATGTTCATAAATGACCAGCATGGTCAAATAATAGTAAGGCAGAACAGTTGAAACTGAAGCAGCAGCATGGCCAGGTGGACTGGGGACAGCAAGGAGTCATCATGTCAGGTAGTCCTGGGGCATGGTCCTCGGGCTCAGGTCAGTTGAAACTGGAGCAGCAACATGGCCAGGTGGACTGGGGACAGCAAGGATTCATCATGTCAGGTAGTCCTGAGGCATGGTCCTCGGGCAGAGGTCCTCCGAGAGAGAGAAAGAACGAGAGAATTAGAGAACGCACACTTAGATTCACACAGGACACCGAATAGGACAGGAGAAGTACTCCAGATATAACAAACTGACCCTAGCCCCCCTACACAAACTACTGCAGCATAAATACTGGAGGCTGAGACAGGAGGGGTCAGGAGACACTGTGGCCCCATCCGAGGACACCCCCGGACAGGGCCAAACAGGAAGGTAAGATACCACACAGCAGTGGGGGTAGGCTAAACTACAGAGAGTTAACATGACAGTGGTTGACTGGGGTAATATCTGTTCACTGGGGCGTGTAGTAAGGTGAAGATAACGTGTGTTTGTCTTACAGTAAAGGAGGTGTACTGCCCAGGGGCTCCCCGAGCATCACGGTTCCCATCAGACTTCGCTGGAGGAAGTGCCAGCGCCATTACATTAACTACTAGCCTGTTGTTTGACAGAGCCTCAGGAAATTACTAAAATGTCTGTAGATAGCCATGCGTTATTGAGTATTACTGAATATACTGAAAGCTAGGGTTGTGGGTTGTGTGAGTTGTGGGTTGTGTGAGTCTAGCATGTTGGAGCTGTGTGTGTAACGGTTTTCTTGTGTCAAAGGAGAGGTGGACCAAAACGCAGCGTGGTTATTATTCATGGTTCTTTAATAAAGAAACTATACATGAATAGACTAACAAAACAATAAATGTGAAAAACCAAAACAGCCCTATCTGGTGCAAACACAGAGATAGGAACAATCACCCACAAAACCCAACACCAAACAGGCTACCTAAATATGGTTCCCAATCAGAGACAATGACTAACACCTGCCTCTGATTGAGAACCATATCAGGCCAAACACAGAAACTAGACACACAACATAGAATGCCCACTCAGATCACCCCCTGACCAAACAAAACATAGAAACATACAAAGCAAACTATGGTCAGGGTGTGACAGTGTGACTCCACATGCTGTGTATTCTCGCTACGAGAACCATAATTACATCTCGAGCTAGCTGGTGTGATCACATGTCTACCCGCCTAAAAATAACCTCACTCCCAACATACAATGGGGATAATGCCCATAACTCCAAATAGACTCACTGGAGGGAAGTAGGGGAAAACCTAAACCTATTGGGGAGGGTCTGGGTGGGCATTACCCCCTGGTGAGGGATTACTCCTGCTCTGGTGAGGGACGTGGACCCCGCTCCACCTTTGGCTCGGCTCACTTAGGTGACGCCTCTAGAGCAGGGACCCTCACTGCCGACCCCGGACTGAAGGCCCTCGTAGAGAGCTCTGGACTGAGGGGCGCCTCTGGACTGAGGGGTGCCCCTGGACTGAGGGGCTGCATTGCAAGCTCCGGACAGGAGGGCGACTCTGGCAGCTCCGGACAGGAGGGCGACTCTGGCAGCTCCGGACTGGAGGGCGACTCTGGCAGCTCCGGACAGGAGGGCGACCCTGGAGGGAGGACACGGAGAGACAGCCTGGTGCGTGGGGCTGCCACAGGGCCCACCAGGCTGGGGAGACCTACAGGAGGCCTGGTGCGTGGAGGAGGCACCGGATGAACCGGGCTGTGGGGGAGCACTGGAGCTCTGGTGCGCAGCCTTGGCCCCACTCCTCCAGGCTGGATGACCACTTAGCCAGGCCCCTCCAGAGTGCAGGCACAGGTCGAACCGGGCTGTGGGGGAGCACTGGAGATCTGGTGCTTACCAATCGCACCTGTCCCTTAGGCTCAATGCCCACCTTCGCCTGGCACAGGCGGAGCGCAGGCATAGGGTGAACTGAACTCTCCCAACGCCCCGGAGACACAGTATGCAGAGCCGGCGCAGGATACCCTGGACCGTAACGGTGTACCGGAGACCTAACACGCCGAGTTGGCACAATTCGCCCTGGCTGGATGCCCACTCTCGCATGGTACTTGTGGGGGCTGGCCTATAGCAGCCGGGCTATGAGCACGCACTGGAGACACCTTGCGCTTCACCGCATAACACGGTGCCTGACCAGTCGCCTGACTCCACCAATCTCCCCGTGTTCCCCCCAACATTTTTTGGGGGCGCTGCCTCTCGTGCCTGCTGCCTCGCCTCATATATTCCCCAGCCTGTCTCCAGGGTCCCTGTCCGTCTAAAATCTCCTCCCATGTCCAGGAGTCCAGGAAACGCTGCTTGGTCTCTGTGGTGGGATCTTCCGTAACGGCTGTCGTCGGAAGGATGAGACCAAGTCGCAGCGTTCCTTGAGTTCCACATAATATTTATTGTTGAAGTGAAACTTTTAGACAAAACAAAACAATAAAGATAACAACGACTGAACAGCTTCGTAGTGCAAACTACCTGGTCACAAACGAAGAACAAGATCCCACACAGAAGGAGGCGAAAACCTAAGTCATACCTCAGTATGATTCCCAATCAGAGACAATGATAGACAGCTTTCCCTGATTGAGAACCATACCTGACCAAACACAAAGAAATAGAAAACATAGAAACATGAACATAGAATGCCCACCCAAATCACACCCTGACCAAACCAAAAATAGAGACATAAAACGCTCTCTACGGTCAGGGTGTGACACAGTTAGCGATGGCTGCCATAAGGAGGAGTTTCAACATTGAGCAATAGATTGATTCCAGTGCCGTCAGTGACATAGTAATCTGCATTGTGCAGTAATTAGTATCTGTCAGGTAAATGAGGCTCGTCCCACTACTGTACTGTGCTATTCCCCATCAATGGGAATCCTCCTCTGCTAGTTGCCACAGGAATGGTTTGATTAAGATTAAAATTAACAAAATAAGAAATGAAGGTGGGTAGCCTAGCGGTTAAGAGCGTTTGACCGGTAACTGAAAGGTCACTGGTTCGAATCTCAGAGCTGACAAGGTGAAACATCTGTTGATGTACCCTTGAGCAAAACATTTAACCATAATTGCTTCTGTATGTCGCTCTGGCTAAGAGCGTCTGCTAAAATAGTTAAAATGTGTTTATTTCACTTTAGCCGATAGGACTAGGACCAATAGATGCTCATATTGCGCCACTCTCAGGTCTCAGACAATACTGCTTTCACGACCAAAGTCAGTGTCATTATGCAGATACATGTATATGACATGCACCTCAGCCATTTTGCTGTCCTTATTGTACCCCATGTCCCCCTCCCTATGCATTAATTCAAATGGGCCATTGAGCCCCTGCTGGAGTGTTGATGAGACTCCTGAGAGCCACGCTAAGGCACTCGACCGTCAATCAAATGAATAGAAATGCAGCCTGTACACTGCTCACACCTGCCCCAGCTAGGTCCTCATTATTATTGTATGAGGGCAATTCCACAGTAACAGTGTGATGCTGAGACTGACTTTTTCACACAAAAAAAATGTATGCCAAGCAAAAACCATTGATTGTGAAGTTTTACAAACCACACACATACAGAATATGCAGAAGTCAACTTTTAACAATTGCCTCTGAACATTTTGCTAAAACACATTTACTTGAGGAACAGAGCAGATGCAAGGTTTGGTAACAGAATGACAGTAAAATCTCCAGTTTTTTTTATGCGACCAGATTTTCCAAAAACACTGTTACATATCTACTCCAAATTAAGATTCAAAGATGTCTGCAGAAATAATGGGGTGTCATTATTGATATGACACCTTGAGTTTGAAAACATATATGTTGGTTATTGACCTACAGTAAGTGAAGTGGATCAACATCTGGATGATGGTAAACGAATGACATCATTGGTCTTTGATCTGTACTATACATAAATACATCATTATGAATGTTATTATCTTCACTGTGATGTATCTTAAATAGGTACACAAATGTAGAAAAATGTGATATCCTCTTTTTCCTGTTTGGGTATTATTCTACACACGGGCTATTATTGTAATGAAATCTGCCCCCAAAACAAGACCGCATTTGCAGTGGTGGAAAAAGTACTCAACTGTCATACTTGAGTAAAAGTAAAGATAGAAAATGTGAAAGTCACGCAGTAAAATACTACTTGAGCAAAAGTCTAAAAGTATTTGGTTTTAAATAATAATGAGAGCGTACAGGTCACAGTGGTGTGTAGTATATGGGGCTTTGGTGACAAAACGGATGGCACTGTGATAGACTGCATCCAATTTGTTGAGTAGAGTGTTGGAGGCTATTTTGTAGATGACATCGCCAAAGTCGAGGATCGGTAGGATGGTCAGTTTTATGAGGGTTTGTTTGGCAGCATGAGTAAAGGATTCTTTGTTGCGAAATAGGAAGCCAATTCTAGATTTCATTTTGGATTGGACATGCTTAATGTTGTCTTGATAACTGTGTGTACTTTTGGGTGTCAGGGAAAATGTATGGTAAAAAGGTCATTATTTTCTTTAGGATTGTAGTGAAGTAAAAGTTGTCAGAAATATAAATAGTAAAGTACAGACACCTAAAAACCACTTAAGTCGTACTTTAAAGTATTTTTACTTAAGTACTTTACACCACACTGCACATTTGGTTTGTCCAAAATGGACCACATCTGTACCAATCATTGGCGTCTCTGTTTCACAAGTTGGACATTACAGTACAACACATTACAGTACAGTAGAGTATAGTTCAGTACAGAACAGTACAGTAGAGCAGAGTAAAGAGTAAAAGCAGAGTATATTACAGTACAATACAGTCCAGTAAAGTAGAGTATTACATTATACTGTACCTTACTCATGTGTGCTCTACAACACTGTACTGAACTCTACTCTACTTTTCTTTGCTTCATGTGTGCTCTACTGTACTTTACTGTACTTTACTCTACTGTACTGTGCTCTACTGTGCTCTACTGTGCTCTACTGTGCTGTACTGTGCTCTACTGCAACAGATTTTTCGGGTCTCCCTGTTACCGATTTAGTAACAGAGTGACTCCTTTTAATCTCTTACTAATTGTTGTCTTTACTTGTTACTTCGCTAAACTTTCAGAATCTACCCTCCTCATGAGGGAGAGACATTAGACTACCTTAAATATATGTTGGGTTTTGGTAACAGAATGATAAGACAATAGACAATATTTCTTAAACTTACGGAAGGCAAATCATTTCCGCAAAACTAAATATAAATGTTGATATTAGTTGGCAGGAGTCTTTACTTCAACACTATTCTATTTTTATGTATTTCCAATACCTTTTAAGACTTTTTATAGTAGATGTTATTTTTTGACCAGAAATCAAAATCTTTGCTTATTCCACATTTTTAGAATAGGAAACGTATCTATGCCTTCGTTTCCCAAAAATGTAGACTCTTAGCTTTCAAATGACACCAACTTTGGTATGCTCCTATAAACTTCACATGTTGGTTCTCATGGGTCCTTTTACATGGAAAAGACCTTGAGCATCAGGCAGCACACTAAAGAGTCCAGAACGTTCCGGCTAAGGCTGAGCCTGAGGAGGCCGGTCACGGCTCATAAGAGGGTCTTCATTTCGTCACAATCTTTCTACTGATAAAAATGCTAACTTGTACTTTATTCAAGGTTTAAAAACGCTTCTAAAGTTTGTAATTTCCCCTTTAAAATGTCAGACTGATATGCCCTAATTAAAAATGTATTGACCCCTACAAAAAAATGGCCATTAATTATTATCCACATAGTAATTCACATTTCCTTTTGCTGCAGGATTATTTTCCTGCTGTAGCAAACTGTCTCTAATTAAGATCCTACATCTATACCTTTTTGTTTGTTTTATGAGCCATCAAACATCTCAAGACCACATAATGTGATTACACATCTCATTACACCATCCACTTTCAATAAAGAGCCTCCAGGGGCAAGTTTTGGAAGCAGGGAATGTGCAATTAAGACACTCTCCGAGAGGCCCTGATCAAACCCATGGATCTGAATATTTTAGTGTTCTGCTAATCTTAGGCCTGCCTGTTAGCTCTCTCTGTGTTTATGTAAGCTTTTAACCAACTCGGGGCAGCTCAGCCTTTGTTTTGTAAAGGCTTACATTGACATGGCCCAATTTTTACCTTGATAATATTTATCCTGTTATACAACAATATATGCCATTACACATTACCTGTGGTCCTATGAAGGAGCAGAAGGAACTCAAAATATTGATTTTCTCCATCAACTGTTGCCCAAGGATTTCCTGTGTTTTCAATGTAGATCTAAACCCCTCTTATTTGGTATGAACTGAAACACAATATCCTATCAATACTGTCAGCAAGGCACACTACAGGCACTTTGGACTTGGGTTTGGGCTGGAGGGCAAAAGTGGGAGGCATCTTCATATGGCTCCTGAAGAACGTTTCTGCTCTCATGCAGACAATCCAGCCCCTCTTATCCCTCTCCCAAAGAGGACTGAGCCGACAGACAATCCAGCCCCTCTTATCCCACTCCCAAAGAGGGCGGAGACGACTGACAATCCAGCCCCTCTTATCCCTCTCCGAAAGAGGACTGAGACGACAGACAATCCAGCCCCTCTTATCCCTCTCCCAAAGAGGACTGAGCCGACAGACAATCCAGCCCCTCTTATCCCTCTCCCAAAGAGGACTGAGCCGACAGACAATCCAGCCCCTCTTATCCCTCTCCCAAAGAGGACTGAGCCGACAGACACTCCAGCCCCTCTTATCCCTCTCCCAAAGAGGACTGAGCCGACAGACAATCCAGCCCCTCTTATCACTCTCCCAAAGAGGACTGAGCCGACAGACAATCCAGCCCCTCTTATCCCTCTCCCAAAGAGGACTGAGCCGACAGACAATCCAGCCCCTCTTATCCCTCTCCCAAAGAGGACTGAGCCGACAGACAATCCAGCCCCTCTTATCCCTCAGCCGACAGACAATCCAGCCCCTCTTATCCCTCTCCCAAAGAGGACTGAGCCGACAGACAATCCAGCCCCTCTTATCCCTCTCCCAAAGAGGACTGAGCCGACAGACAATCCAGCCCCTCTTATCCCTCTCCCAAAGAGGACTGAGCCGACAGACAATCCAGCCCCTCTTATCCCTCTCCCAAAGAGGACTGAGCCGACAGACAATCCAGCCCCTCTTATCCCTCTCCCAAAGAGGACTGAGCCGACAGACAATCCAGCCCCTCTTATCCCTCTCCCAAAGAGGACTGAGCCGACAGACAATCCAGCCCCTCTTATCCCTCTCCCAAAGAGGACTGAGCCGACAGACAATCCAGCCCCTCTTATCCCGCTCCGAAAGAGGACTGAGCCGACAGACAATCCAGCCCCTCTTATCCCTCTCCTAAAGAGGACTGAGCCGACAGACAATTCAGCCCCTCTTATCCCGCTCCCAAAGAGGACTGAGCCGACAGACAAGTCGATTGTATATGATGAACATGTCTATGGAGCCTCTTGGGCATATGGTGACTGCAGGCTCACCTCTAGGCGCGCGAGCAGAGATGAGGTGGGTTGAGGTCTGGATTCACTGATAATAAGAAGTGGCTCCCCGCCATCAGAGGTGGGTCTTCAGTTCAAGACCTGTGCACTCGGTATACCCTTAAGAGGATTTAACCCTTTAAAGCTACTGTAGTCCCCCACCACCTGTTGTTGATGTCTCTAAGCATTTGGTGTAAATCTGATTTCCCTTAAAGGTAGACCCAGTGAAACAATGTTGCAATGAAAAGCACTGCAGATATTGAGATGAGAGCGATGCAAGACTTTGTGTTTGTAATTTAGTACATGCAACGACATCTCGCTGGGTCTACCTTTAAGATATGGCAAATTATTAGCAGTAAATATGGCCAGTATCACTCCAAATGATATACATTATCTGGCAGTAGAGAAGAAAATGCGATATGATTGTGATCATTTCTTTTAATGACCTGAGTAATATTAGCTCTTCATCTCAAGGGAACTTCTACTTTGAGTATTTGCTGCTTGTTTACTTGACAGACTAGATAATAATCACACCTCCCCATTAAGTCAATCATGCACATTGTGGATTGCCTCATGTTTCGTCTCCTGAACTCAATTTCCATATAGCAAAAAGAAACGATTAGCATTAGTAATCTGCCAATAAAATCCCAGCACAGCGACACAGCCTCCCTAGTTGAGTTTGGGAAGAGATGGGGAGAGAGAGAGAGAGAGAGAGAGAGAGAGAGAGATGGAGAGACACAGGAAGTGCAATAGAGAGAGAGACAGTAAAATAGAGAGATAGTGAGACACAGAGAGAGACCAGAAAAAGAGAGATATACAGAGGGAGAGACAGGATTAGCAAGTCAAACAGTGCGGTGGGCCCTCATTGACCCAGTGTGTACCTGGGGTCACCTTGATTGGAAGGAAGAGAGCGTATAGGTCTACTGGGAGTGTATGATGCACAGCCCTGGAAGTGGAATCCAATCTGGCTGACTTCAAAGCACACGTGGCCTAATTTACTGGAAATGGTAAACTCACAGCCTTTTATGATTAGAATTCAGTTGGAATGCCAGTTTGGAACCTTGGTGTTGAATGATTACCCAACACTGCTGTTGATACCTATCAGAGTTGACTTTGAGCAACTCTTGTCTTTCCATTAGAGGAGCTCACAGCCATCACCCCATGAAGCACTGGGGTGACAGCATCATGTTGTGGGGGTGCTTTGCTGCAGGAGGGACTGGTGCACTTCACAATGGTCCTCTTTACCCTGAGATGTAATTAGGTTTGCTAACACACATTTAGTGTTGGGTGTTATGCAGATTTTCTTATCGTTTCCGTACCCTACCGGGGTATACGGTATTACCGGAAGTGCATATAAGGGGCACTATTTCAAAATATACAGTTGAAGTCGGAAGTTTACATACACTTAGGTTGGAGTCATTAAAACTCTGCTAACATAATTGCAAAAGGGTTTTCTAATGATCAATTAGCCTTTTAAAATGATTAACTTGTATTAGCTAACACAACGTGCCATTGGAACACAGGAGTGATGGTTGCTGATAATAATAAGACCTATGTAGCTATTCCATAAAAAATCTGCCGTTTCCAGCTACAATAGTGATTTACAACATTAACAATGTCTACACTATATTTCTGATCAATTTGATGTTATTTTAATGGACAAAACATGTCATTGTCTTTCAAAAACAAGGACATTTCTAAGTGACCCCAAACTTTTGAACGGTAGTGTAGGTATTTTGAAATACCCCAGTACACAGTATAAACGGTATATTGCCCAAACCTACATCCAATTAAGATTACTGTAAAGCCCAACATTCTAATCTGAATGTCCCTCCTAATGGCTAGTAAATTCTTTGGTTTCCAGCTAGACATTCTTCCCTAACCAATCATCCCTGTCCTCCTGTGGGAATCAAATCATGTTTCATAGAAAAAATAAATTCAGCTTGAGAAATTCTTGTAATTATTTGTCAGTAGTTGGTCCATGGAGAATGCGTGTCACGTTGAACACCTTACCCATTATGTCTGGGGTTTGAACCCCGGTGACCTCTCTCTGTTGTGTCTTTTCTGTGAAAAACAGGTTTAATTATGTGAGCGAGAGCTTTGCCAGGCAAAACAGATGAATGTGAAGGCCGATGGGTTGAGCCAACAGCATGCAGAGCATTACTAATAAGACAGGGCGATGATGGGAATATTTAAAGGTCTATGAATTTCATAGATCAACAACAATATCTAATCTAAAAGAGCATCGATCACAGTTCATCATTTTGAAGTCATTCAGCTTTTCATCCACATCAAGGTGTTCCTGGAGACATCATATTGATTGGAAGAAAGAATACTTCAATAGCACCGTTGATCGCTTGAATCGTCTCTTAATTCGTTTGCAATTAGTCCATCTATTGTAGTCCGTGGCTGTTGTTTTGTTTGCGTGCGTATCCAAGGAACATACATAGGCTGAGTCACCTCTGGTGCGACTCTGAATAAGGAAGTGTCGACGTGGAGAGAAAAACTAGATTAGTTATGCATGACATTTACCAGACAGAAATATGGTCAGTGATCCTCTTGACAGGCCATGTTTGCTACTCTGCCTGTGGTCTCAATTTCCTCTGCTTCCTTCACCTGATGGGGAAGCTGTGCCTCTCACAGAGAAGACCTCAGATGTGTAATTTGGACACTGCGGCTCTCATTTCCATGCAGATGCATTTGGCCTCGTTTTCATAATTTCTCGTCCTCCCGCCTGTCGCCCGTCTCGTCTCCCTCGCTTCCCTCGCAGCATCATCTGGGGCAGGTCTGGCCTTGTCATCCAGCCGTTGACAACCACGCGAGTTGACAGCCGCCCACTCGGCCCCGCCGTCTATGCTGTATGTGGGGGGAAGGGGTGCTTTATGCCCCTCTCAGCACCTCCTGATCCACCTACCCCCCCATCTCCTCATCTCCCCTCTGGGTAGATTCGGGGGTGACAAGGCGCTCTGCCGTGTCACGTCATCCATCAGGCTGTCAGAGGCTGTTGACCGGACCAGGAATGCCACAGATCTGTAAACAACCGAGTGAGAGACGTGGCCGCCCCTGGGTCCCGTGCAGCAGGCCAAGCAGGCCTCTCCTCCTGGATGACTCACTCTCCCCCACGCCACGCCAGAGAGGGGCACAGAGACACAGACAGAAGCTACTTCTGATCAGCACACCGCCAGGTGGAATTGACTAACACCTCTTGATGCATGTTGTTTATGTGTCTGCACACCCTGCAGGAACCACGAGAATGATCAATGAACTATGTTACTCTGTGATGAGGGAATGACGTCATTATATCAATAGGGAGGAATTGATAGAGCACCTGGTGGAGTGGTTGTTCTTGTCAACATGCTTAAATTGAGATGTTGAAAGGATTCTTCTCAGGCTGTCTGCCAACGGCAAACCTAAATGCTCATTATAGCATAACCATAAGCTAAATGTATTTCTCTCAAAACATCACCACTTTTCTGGAGTGGTGATGCACGTAAGAACTCATGGCGAGAAAGATTACATTTTTTATTTTTTATTATACTGGAACATTTGAGTTGTCCAAATTGTTAAGGAATCGTAATGAACCCCCTCTACTCAGGACTGACGAGGTGATTTTGTGGTTTTCACTCTGAGGTGATGAAATGAAGACGGTGACAGTTTTATTGGGTTGTATATTTTCTCCATTAAGGCGGAAAGACTTCAGGTGTCTACGGATGGATTGGCTGTTGATGACTGCATGCAGAAACAGGCATGCACACTTTCATTACCCACTCGGACAAACAGTAATCTGTCCGTGCAGATGGCCGAAGGGGGGATTCATTTACTTTTTCATTAGTCTGTAATTATTTTTTCCCACCACATGATTAATATTGTCACTTTGATTTTCTCGTGAGGGCATTAAATTATAGAGACCATGTGACTGCAGACTGTGGAATCACAACTAGGGGTGAATGACATTACTTCATTCCCCTATGCTAACCTCATATTGCCCCCCCCCCACACCTTCCCTCTTAGTCTCTGAAGTCTAACCTCCAGAAAATCTACTGTTGGGCCTGTTGGAGCGTAGTGGGTTGAGCTGTTGGCTGGGACTTGGCCAGGTTGCCGCTGGGCCAGGCTATGTGTGAAGGCCAGCAGGGAGGGTACAGCTGGTGTCCCGACTGTGGAGCGCACAGCCAGGCCATCTCTGCTGACGGGGATTCAGCCCAGAGCCGCTGAGCTGCCGTATGGCCTCCAAAGGGGATGGGGTCCGGCCCCCCCTCTACAATCAGCACAATGATCTATACCCAGAGCCACAAATATAGTAGGGTAATTCCACGTTAACCGAGTAACACAGAGACTCAGATTCTTCACTTTAAAATGCATGTCAAACAAAAACCAATGATTGCAAAGTTAAACAAACCATACAACTCTATGCACAATAACTACTAGTAACAATTGCTACAGATTAATTTTTTTACAAAAATACATTTACTTGAAGAACAGTGCAGATGCAACATTTTGTAAGAGAATAACAGCACAAACAGCACAAATCATTGTTCTTCAAGTAAATGTGTTTTTGTCAAATTTTCAGTGGAAATTGTTACAAGTAGTCCTTGTGGGTAATGTAGTATGATTTGTTTAACTTTGCAATCATTGTTTTTTGTTTGACTATAGAAGGTGAACAATCTGAGTCTGCGTCACTTTGTTACTATGGAATTGTCCAATACACAGTTCTGTAAACTCAGTTTGAGATGAGGAATTTGAATGGCCGCAAAGTTCCAAGGCAATGACATCTAAGTATGACTATTCTGTTTCTCTACTAATGTCTCTGTGTAACTGTGGTGTGTGGTAGGAGGATGACCTTGGTGTGTGGGAGGTGGGGATAGCTCAGCAGGGAGCTTGGTGACTCACCTACAGAGAGAAGCTTTGGAATTTGTGAATTGTGGTTGCAAATCGTGATTCTCGAACGGGTGTCTTTTGAGGATATTGGACATTGGGCAATTACTGGATGTAATGGGGCTTGTATATGAAAATGTTCATAGCCTTTTGTGAATGAATTAGATCAGGGGAAGCTTGATTTCTAGTTAAATTCATACATCAGTTATGTTGATGTGCATTATAAAATCTAGTGGATATAGTCATGTGCCTGTTCTCATTTAAATTACCTTCTTATGTAGAGTAAAGATGTAGACTGAAAGGCAAAGGAAATAAAATTGACATTTGTATGGATGCGCGGTTCAAGCTGTCATTGCCAATGTCAGCCATACCAATAATCTCCCTGGCTAAAATGGCGACTGATCTTTACCATTCGGAAGGACTAGCTTTTGGCATCATGTTGTTATAGCCGCTGACCAGGCAGCTGTTAGTGCTACACACCAAAGTTAGTCAGAGAGGATTTCCATTGGTACTCCCCCATCCCAGAGTTCACAGAGACTGTTTACCAAGAGTGTACTGTAGGTATTTGTGATGACTATCTGTATGAGGTAAGCAGTTGTTCAGAGGCACCACCAGGCTTCTAACGGTTCTAACTGCAGAGAGGACGCACAGTGCATCTACATGTATACTGTATGTAACATACTTGTTGGCAGGGGCCAATGTCAAAGTAAATCCTAAATGGGTCAGCTACGTTATTAAACATGAGATATAGCTAATGACGCCAATTCACCCATTCAGGCTCGTTCTGTTCAGAAAATACTACTTGGTTTGAGAAAATAAAGCATGGCAAAGTAATAGAAGTGAAATTATTTAACTCGTGGTGTTCATAGTGATTGAGTTATTTTGTTTTCCTCTCCTCCTGGATGACTCACTCTCCCCCACGCCACGCCAGAGAGGGGACACAAAGACACAGACAGAAGCTACTTCTGATCAGCACACCGCCAGGTGGAAATGACTAACACCTCTTGATGCATGTTGTTTATGTGTCTGCACACCCTGCAGGAACCACGAGAATGATCAATGAACTATGTTACTCTGTGATGAGGGAATGATGTCATTATATCAATAGGGAGGAATTGATAGAGCACCTGGTGGAGTGGTTGTTCTTGTCAACATGCTTAAATTGAGATGTTGAAAGGATTCTTCTCAGGCTGTCTGCCAACGGCAAACCTAAATCCTCATTATAGCATAACCATAAGCTAAATGTATTTCTCTCAAACCACCACCACTTTTCTGGAGTGGAGATGCACGTTAAGAACTCATTGCGAGAAAGATGAGAATTTTCTAATTATACTGGAACATTTGAGTTGTCCTAATTGTTAAAGAATTGTGTTGAACCCCCTCCATTCAGGACTGGTAAGGTGATCTTGTGGTTCTCACTCTGAGGTGAAGAAATGACGACTTGGTTTGCCTCTCTGTCTTCTGAATTTAAACAAGAGCCCTTTTGATAAAGCATGGCAAAGTAATAGAATGCTCGTGCTGTTCATAGTGATTAGGTTATTTTATTTTCAGCGGTTTATGCCTTTAAATCATATGGTGCACATCATGAGAGTCAGTAAATGGAGAAGATGAAGAACACACACACACACGCTCAACTATAAAGGAGAGATGAGGTGGAAACCAGACGGCTGCCGCTCAATATGACATCTCCAGATTGAGATTAGCCCCTTTTCACTCCCAGAATGCCCCAAGGCTGTGTTTGACACTGTGTGTGTGGGAACATGACAGGAGTCAGAATGCTCTCCTGCTTAGCCCTCCATCATGACCTTTCAGCCCAGCCAGCCCTGCTCCTCATTCAATCCCCTATTGATTCCTTACTGGTAATTCAGAGATTTTGTTTTGAGGTGCAGAGGAACACTTTCTTGAAAGTTGAACGACTGTATATTTCCATCTCCTTATAAGTGTAAAGATCCACTAAGGAATTATGTGTATGTTGCATAATGAGGTACTGTATGCAGTTTCCTGTAAAAATATATAATTTCATCAATGTTATCATGGTGCCCAGTGTTACACATCCTCATCAAATAACTTTCCTGAAGGATACAGAGCAGACCAGAGGATAGCACTTATTAGATGGTGTTGCTGATCTCCTTCCAGGCTGTCTCAAAATGAATGAAGGCAGGCTGGTATAACATGGAGTGAATAAGCATCCCCCTCCTAGTGCCGGGGTCAGAGTCACGATTCTTTCATCATTTTAATGAAATATTGCCTTGAGTGTTTGTTGAGCTCCTCTATTGATGAGCTCTCCCTCCCGCTCTGGGGAAATCATGTCTCTTTCGTGGGCACGATCTGATGGGACCTCTGTGTGCGTGTGTATGTATGTATGTGTGTGTGTCTGTGTATGTGTGTGCGTGTGCGTGTGTGTGTGTGTGTGTGTGTGTGTGTGTGTGTGTGTGCGTGTGCATGCGTGTGTGTGAATGTACACTATGTCTTAATGTGTGTGTGTGAATGTACACTATGTCTTAATGTGTGTGTGCAGAGGCAAGCCAGGGTTTTCCATGCATACAGAAACCCTGCACCCTTCACCCACTCACAAGCACACACACACACACAGTCGCACACACACACACAGTCGCACACACACACAGTCGCACACACACACAGTCACACACACACACAGTCGCACACACACACAGTCGCACACACACACAGTCGCACACAGCTCCCAAAGGGGGACTTTTTGGGAGTGTCCTTGCTTGTCATTGATGGTGTGCCCAGACACAGGAGGGGATGTTATGTGTGCTAAAAGGGTCATCTTACTTTACCGCCGCCAGAGCAGAGCACGACAGATCCCCCGTTCCTAGCATCTCCCCTCGACTCAGCCAATCACAGCCAAGGACTCTGTGATGTAGCGCCCCTCTCACTTGAGGGATTCCGAAGGAACTGCCGAGTGACGACGGCTCGCTTAAACAGCCCAGTCTCTCCCTTCTCTCTCTTTCTCCACCTCCTCCCTCTCACCCTTTCCCTCTCTCTCTCTCTCTCAGCCCAGCGCTCGCTGCATCCACTGTCATTTCTAACGGGGGATAATACAGCGCCACCCGTACTGCTCCCTCAACTCTGGCCACAAAATAAAGGCAGCAGACGGTGACAGCATCAGCATTAGCAACAGGAGGCTCCTCTCTGATCTCCTCCTCCTCTCCTTTTGTCTAAGACTCCTCCTCTCTCTGTGTCTCTCTCTCTCTCTCTCTCTCCCAGAGACTCCCTTGTTCCCTCCAGATGAGATCTTCTCCACATCCGGACGGACAGATCGGGAGCTGACAGCATGCTGTGCCAGGTAAAATGAGACATTCCCTTTCTGGGGTACCGCAAAAGTTATGGGCATGAGTAGCGTGGAGGTGAGGGAGGGGCTATGTTTGTTTGGGTGAGTGTGATTGCTATCTGATTGATATTGAGAAGAGGAGTGGAGGGAGAGGGGCAGGGGAAGTCTACTCTCTGACAACTCCCACCGCTTTGGCGTGGCACCATTTTTGGCGCCCATTTCTGTGTGGCTGCGCCCCAGCGGGCGAGGTGTTAGCGTGGTTATTAGGAGATGGAAGACTATGTACAGGTTGATATTAGGTGATATAAGCAGAGAGATGAGTAGCTGGAGGCACGGCTCCGGAAACAGAGACCACTGTGTTGATGTCTGGGTGGATGGATGGAGAGATGAGGTGGAGGGAAGGGTGTGGAAGACGAGCAGCTGCTTTCATCCTGTGGAAGCTAATCCCTCTCACCATCAGATAAAATGGCCCGGCTGTGGCTCCGTCTTTTCCTCCTCCATCCGTCACGTGACGGGTTTATCCTTGGCATGACTTGCTTAGGGAGGAACGGAGCACACTATTGATTCGGAATAATGAGCTAAATGTCGCTCTCAATCCTTTAACCCCTTAGTTGTGCTGCTTCCTGTTTCTGCACAGGTGTGTGGGATAAACATCATATACATTCAGAATCTTCTTTGCACAGCAGTCTATCGCTGTTGATAAGTTTGAAAAAATGTTGCGAGCCCTCGAGCTGCGAACATGGATAGCTTCTTAACATCACTCTCAGTTGGTGTCGGGTCCACTAACATGGGGCCTTTGTCACAGTGAACACACGTACTGTGATATCCCCATGTACTGAGCACAGTCTGAAACATGTCAAGCATATCCCTAGTTATTGTACTGTTGCTCTCTCTCTCTAACAAACAAGGCATGGGCACAGGTCGCCTGTTTCCCCGCCCGTTTCCCCGCCTACCTGCTATTACCTCGTATCTCAGGTGGTATGGATAAGCCCGTTGCTATGAGAGTCCACCCGAGAGAGACTACCGAGCGGGTTTGCTCAGCTGTAGCCCTGGGCTCATGCAATTGAGACTCTCAGCCTCAGCCTCCCTCAGTCGCTGTGAATACATTAGCCGGGAGGTGCCCATGTCAAACTGTTGCCAGGTGATAGTAGCAAGAAGGGAAGCAACTCTCCCTCCTGCCCTCCCTCCCTGCCCCACCCTCTTGCCATCCCTCCCACCCACCCTTCCTCCTCTCCCAAATCATAATTTCCTCCCCAGCTCATTTCTCCAGACAGAAGCTTGTTGTTTACTGTCTGGGAGAGCTTTGCAGACGCTTCGTTTCATAACCACTAACTGAATCAGATGTGATAGGGGAAGATGGGGCTGGTCTCTAGCTGGTGGATGCCATGTGCCCTGTGTTATTGTGATGACTTATTGAAACACAACAGGCAGAGAATAGTTCTGTCATTCACCGGTCATATGGGAATACAGGAAACACCGTTGGGGTAGATCTGTGAGACATGCTTTTCCCATCCATTTACATTTATATTTGAGTCATTTAGCAGACACTCTTATCCAGAGTGACTTACAGGAACAATTATGGTTAAGTGCCTTGATCAAGGGCACATTGACAGAGTTTTGTTCACCTAGTCTTCTCTGGGATTCAAACCAGCAACCTTTCAGATACTGGCCCAATGCTTTGCTACCTGCTGCCCCAATAAGGCCAATTAGGCCAATAATCCAATAAGGCCTCAAGAAACACTAACAAGACAATGTCTGTGAGAGCAACAACTTCCCAACCAGAGAGGAAGGGGCAGATATTGAGCTCAAATAAATCAAGCATCCCCTCTGTCGCCGGAGGTAGCATCATGTTTTATCATCCTCATTAAATCGCCAATAATGAGGAGGACTAGGAGGCTGCTGCCCCGAGCCTGATGTGCAAACAGCCCTAACCTTTTGATTCAGCCCGGGTTATTTTCGGTTTGCCTTTTCAAAACCCAAGGCTTCTGGGTCATAAAGGGCAGCTGGCAGGAAGACTTGGTGTTTGCTCAGAGCTCTTTATTTTAAACAGCTGTTGTTAATGAGAGCCGAGGATTGAGGAGGAGAAGGGGGAAGAGGAGATGAGGGGGAGGGTGCTCTTGTCATTGCAAAATAGGAGGTTAAAAATAGTCTCTGTATGATTTGACATTGTGCGACCGTTTGGCAGCAGGTTGCTCTGAAAGGAAGTGCACCAATCAATGACATGCTCATGAAGTGGCCTGTGTTGGCCAATGATGAATGCTTCCAATATCAGGACCTGACATCCCTCTCACCTTTCACTGTCTGCAGCTGATTCGGTTGTCCATGTCAAAGGCGACTCCACAATAGCCTCAGAAACACACACGTCGGCTCGCTAGATGGTACAGATACAGAACCGGCTCAAGCGACATGAGCAGTAAGTCATGGAAAAATGTGTCGAATTGCATGAAATTACAGAAGCTTTAAACTAAAAACTATTCTCTCTACCCCATGGCAAAATTTGTAGAATTCCAGGAAATGTACTTTAAAACATATATTTTTCTCTCAGCTGTCAAGAGGTGGGGCCACTGTACAGCCGGCTCATGTACAGATATGAGGGTGTCTGAGTGTGCCTGTCTGAGAGGTGGGGCCACTGTACAGCCGGCCCTGTACAGATATGAGGGTGTCTGAGTGTGCCTGTCTGAGAAGGTGGAATGAGCTGCTACTTTCATCTAAATAAGCTTTTATAGCCACCTATAAAAAGCCATGCATTTTAGATTCCTTGAGTGTGAAGAACCATAGAGCACCTTTTAACATCCAAACCAATGACAAAGACAGAGGATCACAGAGCAGGTTGTAGTTGGCTAACCATTCTGCATGGGCCAGATACATCACGGGGGCAAGTGGCCCCCAGGGATGTGTAGTGTAGCCGGATAAATCATGTTGTGTTCAGGCAACAAGTCGTCCCAAGGTCAGATTGACAGTAAGGGGGAGAATAGGGATGATACAGAAAGGGGGAGAATAGGGATGACACAGAAAGGGGGAGAATAGGGATGACACAGAAAGGGGGAGAATGGGGATGACATATCTTGTGCAACAGTGTATGTACTGTATGTGGAACAGAACTCTATACTGTCCAAATTATGTTTATTACCTGGTCCAGATAGGGCCGACTATTGGAAACATACCTTTGATATGTTTTATCATCTTATTTCCGAGGCATGAATTCAGTTGCATTTCTCACACCTCTAATTCAAACAGACAACGGGGCTGAGTGAGGGTGGTGTGATAGCCCCTGGACAGATCAAAGAGAACGCTCCTGTCTGTGGTTTTCTCTTCTGAATTCTGCTCCTGTTTAGCTCCTGGGCCAGCTACCCTCTCTGACCTTTCCCCTCTGAGATCCTTTAAACAAGGCTTCAAACAACAACCATACAATGTAATCTCACTGCTAGCACCTGTAACTTTGCCATAGGGCCAACTGTCATGAAATACAGTACATGACCAAAAGTATGTTGACACCTGCACGTCGAACATCTTATTCCAAAAATCAAGGTCATTAAATATGGATTTGGTCCCTCTTTTGCTGCTATAACAGCCTCCATTATTCTGTGGAGGCTTTTCGCTAGATGTTGGAACATTTCTGCGGGGACTTTCATCCACTGTCGTTTCTAACGGGGGATAATACAGTGCCACCCGTACTGCTCCCTCAAAGCTGGCCACAAACTAAAGGCGGCTTCCATTCAGCCACAAGAGCATTTGTGAGGTTGTGCAATGATGTTGGGCGATTAGGCCTGGTTCGCAGTCAGTTTTACAATGAATTCCAAAGGTGTTTGATGGGTTTGATGTCAGGGCTCTGTGTAGGCCAGTCAACTTCTTGCACACCAATCTGGACAATCCATTTCTGTATGAACCTTGATTTAAGCACGGGGGCATTGTCCTGCTGAAACAGGTAAGGGCCTTCCTCAAACTGTTGCCACAAAGTTGGAAGCACAGAATCATCGAAAATGTTCAGATTTCTCTTCACTGGAACTAAGGGGCCTATCCCAAATCACGAAGCAGCCCCAGACAACTATTCCTCCTCCACCAAACTATACAGTTTAAACTCTGCATTGGGGCAGGTAGCACTCTCAGACTGCCAGATGCTGAAGCGTGATTCATCACTCCAGAGAACGCGTTTCCACGTTCTAGAGTCCAATGGTGGCGAGCTTTACACCAGTCCAGCCATCGCTTGGCATTGCATATGGTGATCAAAGGCTTGTGTGCGGCTGCACGGCCATGGGAACCGATTTCATGAAGCTCTCGACAAACAGGCCTTGTGCTGATATTCAAGAGGCAGTTTGGAACTCGGTAGTGAGTGTTGCAACCGAGGACAGATGATTTGCTTCAGTTTGCGACAGTCCCGTTCTGTGAGCTTGTATGGCCTACCACTTCGCGGCTGAGCCGTTGTTGCTCCTATATGCTTCCACTTCACAATAGCAGCCCTTACAGTTGACCCGGGCAGCTCTAGAAGAGCAGAAATTGATGAACTGACTTATTGGAAAGGTGGCATCCTATGACGGTGCCACGTTGAAAGCCCCTGAGCTCTTCAGTGAGGTCATTCTACTGCCACTGTTTGTCTATGGAGATTGCATGGCTGTGTGCTCAATTTTATGCACCTGTCAGCAATGGGTGTGGCTGAAATAGCCGAATCCACTAATTTGAAGGGGTGTCCACATTCTTTTGTGTGTATGTAGTGTATAGCTAAGCATTGAGTTCCAATGCATTTGTATCAGTAATGTATTTGGCTACCACCACCACTAGAACATCGCTGTTTAAAAGAGTGTGTAGTAGAGGAGATAGTGAACATAGTACATAGTGAACAATGAGATATTGCCTTCTTGACTCAATGGTATGTTGGTTTCAGGCAAGGAGGGATTGGTGGGGGGAGGAGCTCTCATTTGACTAGCTGTGTGTTACCATGGTGCTACATTCACTACAGTATGCCCACAGTCAACCAATGTGATGTAAGATCCTTATTCAAACAACTAGATCACTGGTGAGCATGAAACTCGAATGGCTTGTTGCACTTTGAAACACTTTGTTAGCATTGAATTCTGGCCTATCGATCTCTGTTTTGTTTGTGATGGCTTATTTCTGGCTTGGCTGGGCTTGGTCCTGTGGTATTACTCTGTTATAAGGCCCGGCTCTGATAGTCTAATTAGGCTGGCCTGAGGCTAAATCCTGATACAAGGCTCAGTATTTAACAAGGTCTACGGGACTCAGGGCTCCTTGATCTCTGTTAGACCTGGGGAGATAAGGCAGAGATTACATGATCAATGAGGCCTTTACTATAATACAGACCCAGTGCACACCACACTCAACATTTCCTGACAATGCAATGGCTGGCACTGCTGATGCTGGGTTGTAATCACAGAGAGCTAGGGTGGATGAGTGGCATGGACACCTTTGTTTTGTGGTTTTGCTCCAGTTCTGTCTCAGACCCTGAATGTACTGTATGTAGAAAGGATATTGTGATGAGTTTGAAAGTGACTCACTGACACTGAACTCAACTGGGTGAGGCTTAATATCCTTCCCTTCACGTGGAAGTCATTGGTGGAATAACAAAGCATAAAAACAAACATCTCTTTTTGACGAGGGCCAATCTGTTTAGCCGACAGCTGTTGTTGTCCAACGTTTCTATTCATATTTACAGAGTGAGCTGTGCTGAAAACAGTTGCTGTTCCATTGCAGTTAGTCCTGTGGACCCAATGACTGTAGACAGGCTGGAAACGGTGTGTTTAATGAGGCCTGTAGAACCGTCTATATTGGATATGTCTGTCTCCTATTTGAGCCACAACAATGGAATGAAGAAGCGCTTGAAGTGACAATTCAAAACAATTGAATGGTTTCACCGTAGTCAAAGCTAATGAACACCAACATTTCATCATCCTGCATGCACTCTTTTTTTATTGAGGAGGAATCCAAACTAACTGGCAAATGAGAGAAGTACGGAAGAGAGATTGCATAGTAGGTGCTATCTAGAACCCATAGAGGGAACCCTTTTTGGTTCCAGGTAGAAGCTTTTGGGGTTCCATGCAGAACCTTTTTCACAGAGGGTTCTACATGGAACCCAGAAGGGTTCTCCTATGGGGACAGCCCAAAGATGTTTGGAACTGTTTTTTTCGAATAGTGTATGCTAGAGTACAAATTCCTTTTTTGTCAAGCCATTCAGCCGGACATTTGAACTTCAATGTCCAGCTGAATTCAATGTCCGGCAGTCTTCACCTGTTCAAGCATCCTTTAGTGTATGGCCAAATCAAAGATAGGTATTGTCATTTATAAGGGATGGGAGAGGTATAAACAGGGGAGAGGGAGGAAATGGTGGGCAACAAAATGTATAATAATTGTCAGCCAACAAACTTACTGTACTACCCCCCTGAATGCTGTCATTTCAAAATACCTTCAAGAGGAAATTGCTTTACTGGATATTGCAGGGACAAGTTATTAGAGTTTAATAACATCTGAATGGGCAAATCTTCTCAGAGAGACCAGCCCTGGAGGAGAAATTCTCAACGCCGAGCTTCTGAGCATATCAATAATTACTAAGCCGAGCCACAGAGGTGGGTTGGAGGACATTTTGACTGTTTTATGAATGAATAAGGAACGTAAGCAGCATTCAAAGGAATGCTATTTACCTCCCCTCTTCTCCCCTCTGCCACTTTCCTAAAATGCTCACACTCATCCACTCCATCCTGTGTCACACCTAGCAGGAGGGTAAGGGAATCATGGCATCCCAAGATGCATCTGTGGCCAGCATGCAATGAGTTGATAAAAGAAAGCTAATATAACAGAGGATGCTGTTTCACTTTACCATGTCTAGTATCTAGTAATGACTGTCTGAGTTGTACAATGCTTTTTGGCTAACATGGTTTGGACAGTGTCTTCAGAGCGATAAGACTTGTTTCGGTGGGCACTGTGGGGGTGAGTCATATTGTGACCATCATTCATCAGAGCCATGACCACAGAGAAAAAAAACCCTTTCACTGCTTCATAAGGTTAACAATAAAAAGAGGATCAGGAAATTGGCGCATGCCGTTGTATTACATTTAGGGTGCAAAGACATGACAACTAGACTGAATAGCTTCTTAATACCGTATCTATTTGGACAAAGTAGCCTAGTCTGAGTACAGAAGATCCACGTTGCGAGTTATTGAAGAGCTGCTTTATGTTGTTAAATTGCATTTTTCTATAAAAGTATGTTCAGTTACTTATCTCTTGTCCCTCTGTTGAAACCCCTCAAATAGGGCCAGCATGACAGCTTCGAAATGAGAGAAACTCCGTCCAAGAGATTGTCCTCTGAGCTATTGCACAGCAACAACAACAGCAAGTGCCTCTGGTGCCCTTGGAAGACGCATGAGTCATAAAGGACAGGACAGACAGTAATGTACAAGACACAGCGCCATCACCAAGACGTACACGCAATTACAATCAATGTCTTACCGCTGCATCCATGCCAGAAAACATCTTTCGTTGAGTTTGTGTGGACATACTAACCTGATTAGCCTAGTAGAAACAAATGACATCAGTACATGTGGGTATGGGCGGTCTTTTCTGTGTACAGATCATAGCTTCCTTTTGTCCATACATCCTATACCCCTAACATTGATTATATACAGTGTATTTAATGTCTGGTTCTTGACCTCCCTCCACCCTGATATGCTTCAGTAGGAGGATATTTGGTTGGATGAATCCCACACTAACCAATGGCATTCCTCTCTTGTTTTTACTACCAGCCAAGGTCATTGTTGATCCTTGTTGATCATTTACTAAGGATGAATGAAATGTGATATTCTGCTGTTATTGAATCTACAAATACACTTAGTGTGGCCATAATGTATAGTAAACAGTGTAATCTGGTATGTAGATGCTAGTGTCCCTCCATACTGAAGAACAAGGCTGTAGTAAACATTATAGTTGCTAGACCAATGGCAGCCCCAGCCCGTCTCATATTAGAATGGAACCCCCCTTCTGGTCATGGCTCGACTGGACCCTGATTGAGGAGGAATGTCGAGTGATAAGAAAAATGTATACCTCTCCACCACCTGCCCCCCCCTGTCCCCCCCCTCTTTGGAATGAATAGCCAGTGTTGAGCTCCAGTGATTCTCCATTACTGCCGGTGGAAGGTGTGTATGCCATTTGTGGCCGCCTGCCGAGATTAGCCTCTGATACAAACATCCTTGTTTGTCGCCATGGCAACCGAGTCTCCCGCCTGCCGTGGGTTGTCATGCCGCCTCTTCCTCCCTCACCCCTCCCTCTTCCTCCCCTGTGAGCACTGTAGATGAACACAAGCAGTTCCCTGTTACAAGCCACAACGTGCTCCATCTAGTTATCTCCCTAATCTGTAAAATGAGCCTCTCCTCCCTCTTCCAGTCCACTGTCTTTCAGGCTGCTGCGTTTACATTACACCCCCAGTCATGGCTCTTCAATTTTTCTCTCTTGCCGCTAAAAGATGAAATTGCCCCGTGAGCAGAGCTCGTGTCAATTGTTAATAATAACATAGCAAAATAAGCCCATAGCTCTGCCTCTGCCATAGTCAGAATGGAAAAAAAGAAGCTAAAAATAGCACATCAATGGAACAGTCTGATGAATTTGGGGATCCTCTGAAGGACGAGGCAAATTAGGAGGCTTGCTTACGGAGCGGCGCATCCCACTGGGCACACACCGGTTGAATCAACGTTGTTTTCACGACATTTCAATGAAATGACGTGGAAACCAATGTGGAATAGACGTTGAATTGACGTCTGTGTCCAGTGGGACGCATCGTCAGAAGAGAGAGAGAGCTAGGCTTCTCCGGAGCCAGACAGAGAGGAGGCCTCCCCAAAACATGTCCACCCAGTCAGACGGAAAACAACACTTAGTACCACAGCGCCAAGAGGGCAACTCGCCCCATTGGGGATAATAGCTAGGCATCTGGTTAAAATTGATACAATGTAATGCTAGCTCTGTGTCTAGTCTGAAGTCTGGAGTGTAGTAACAGGTAATATTCCTCTCCATTAAACCTTGGGACTTTTGTATTGCACAGCTTGAAGCATACGATTTAAAGCTTGAATAAATGTAGAGAATGTAGAACATTTGCATATCTGGCCATTTTTATCACATTTGGCAGCTATTGAATGAAATCCCGTATTATAGCATTAATAGAGGCCATTTTCTCCTCTCTTCAGTGGGCGGCAGCTGGAGAGGCCATATTGTTGCTGGTGGAGAAATCTCAGAGCATACATTTGCTGTTCCTTATCTCCTAAATGAACTCATTACCTTGACATCCATCCCCTGCACAGATTGGCCTTGAATTTCTAATTAAACATGGCTGTCCCCTCCCATATGCACGGTGATAGATTCCCAGCCCAGGTTCTAACTC
Organism: Oncorhynchus keta; assembly: GCF_023373465.1. NCBI lineage: Eukaryota > Metazoa > Chordata > Actinopteri > Salmoniformes > Salmonidae > Oncorhynchus > Oncorhynchus keta. Next base: position 19,806,723 of record NC_068453.1, read on the forward strand.
TCGCCACTGCTCTCGCCATTGCTTTTGACTTCACTCTTCAGCCAGATGAATACTCTTGACGAGAGAAAAAAACGAAGGAAGATAAGATCTGGGGAAAAAATAGAACTCCCTCCTACAGTATAGAGACTTTCTGTGGCCATGTCCCCTCTGAAATGAAGGCATATCAAACCCAGAGCAAGGCTCTGCTAGCATCGCTTTGCTGCCTACAACACCACCACAGCAATCTCAACAAATAGCTGTTTGCTCATCGCACAGAGTCATTGTTCCACCACTACAAAAGTGAGGCAGCCATCAATAACAAACAGTTGTGGGCGTAAATTGGGTGTGCAATTTCCCCTGGCTTGCGGTTTGATTGATTGTAATGGGCAGTGAGATGAAGAATGGAAGTGTGTGTCCAGGCCAGAAGGAGGGAAGGCTTTTAGATAGATCTCAGCTGGGTCTCGTCTGGCCTTGTCCACCTGCTATGTCTCCCCAGCATGGGGCCAACACCTAGCAACACCTAGCACAACCAACAGCAAATTAATGCTACAAGATTGACTATATGGATAGGCAACAGCCGTCTTCTGGGGCATGGAACATGCGTAACACCCATTTCCTTCCCCTGTTGAAAGTCTATACTCTTCGCATTTGCTACTGGGAACCAAGTACCTAACGTGCCAAACCATTCCATTCACGTCAATCGTTTTTCCTGGCGGTTCATTTTAATTGCATATTATATGCAAATTGGTGCAGAATGATATAGTACTCAACTGAATGATAGCAGAGATATGATAATGTAAGATTTCCTCATGTTTTTATCTCAGAAACATACTCAGTCACTAAGAAACATTGATTATGCATGCATTGTGCATTGTATAACAAACTCTTGAGGCTGCTGGCATTAATGACAATTATGCTAATGTGGGAAACAATCAAGGTATTTCACCCCAGTCCAGATGCATGTGGAACATGCAGCATTGTTACAGATGTTGCTCAGCAAATGATTTATCTGCTTCCTTCCATGGGGTGTAAATGTGGTCAATCATACGTGGAAATGGTCCTCACATGTTCCTTATCAGCATCAGTGTTGTGGCATCAATGTCATTCATGATTTCCTTACATTCGGAAAGTTTGACAATATATAAAAATGTTTTATTGAATAAGCAGTATGTGTTACCCCTTTACACACGTGGGAATTGGCCTATATGGATATGGCTCAATTGAAATGTTTCTTGCAGAAGAAGTATGAGAAGCATATGCATAACCATGATAGTAATTGAAAGGAAACCGTTTGGAGATAATGAGGAAGTTATTAGACCAAAGGTCAATCCAAACATTACACTGTTGTATGTGCATTTTGCATTTACTGTACTTTTCACAGCATTTATTGACAATGAAATGTGAAAATACTCTGGATACATTCAGTAACATGATACGAATATTCCTGGAAAATGTGTTGTAGGTGCAACGTACTGTATGACAAAAGGATGACAAAGGTTTGAGTGAGAGGACTAACTGGTGTCTCCAAGTGGCCACAAACCTCTCCAAACTAAGCAATTGCAATAGACTTTATGACCCAAAGAGGAGTCTTGAACTATAAGATGTTTTTATCTCTCCTAGCTGTGCTGTTGAGGAACTACAGCAAGCACACGTGTAGTTGTTTTGTTTGGAACACAACCCTGCATCCATGTCATCACACAAAAAAAGGTCCATTATAAATCGCAATCTGGGTCAGGTGGGCATGATTTGAAAGCTTGTTCTATTGGCAACATGACTAGCTAAGTTATAAAATATGATCTCACAGTGTTAGGCTTTCACAAGGCAATTCAGAGAAACAGAACGTAATATTTGTGCCATAGAAAGGAGTCATGTGCGCATTCAGGTGCGTGTGCGGCGCGGCAAATTTTCTTCACAAACACACATGTGCTCATTCTGTTCAGAACAACCCAGCGTATGACGACATGTCATCTTGTAACTGTACATCAAACACAGTGAACATAAACGTTGAATCTGAATATGACATGAGTTTTATGATTTGGAGATGTGAAGGGCACATTTGGACTCACGAGTGTTTAGCTTGCTTGTATGACATCAAAGCAGTACTTATTATAATGCAGTATTTATTATAATCCTCAACGTCTCATCTTTCAAAAAGATATACATTGAGTCCTCTTAATTTACAGCATTCCCTTCACTTGGTCAACAAAAAATGTGCAAAAGTAGCCCGATTAGCGGGAGGGGTGGTTGAACTTCAGAACGTCTGTAAGTCAAAACCCATACAGAGCTCTGAATCGCAGAGCCATAGCTCTGACATTATGTTCCAATTTAGGTGCTTATTAGTGCCCAAATATGCTATTTTCAACCTGTATACGGGTATGACTGTAAAGGGTACCACACTAGAATAGATTTATTTACTCACAATGTACTCACAAAAGATCAACAGACAAATAAAAAAATATCACATATTCTTGAAAATGAAAGAGCTGGAACTTGTCCGCCTGCCAGCAGTAGCCACTAAACACCACGGGTCTTAGCTACATAGAGGGTTTTTAAAACTGTTTCTATTTAGTGGCCGGCAGGAGGCAAGGACGGCCTCAATGTCAGGTGTATCCCTCTGGGCCTCAGGGGCCCCAATGACTGTCCCCGTGGGCTGCCCATTAGAGGCTCTTAAAGACAAACCCAGCCTTATCTGAGGTTCATTTGCAAGTCATTTCTGCAGTATTCCCAGGCCATTAACACACATAGAGGGTGTATGTGAATGACTGTCGTGGATTAGAGGCTCTTAAAGACATGAGGTTCATTTGCACATTAGTATTCCCACCCATAGAGGCTGGAGTCGTTCACTCTTTATGATAACTCAAGCAGAGTGGTTCATTTGCCTATTCAGATGATGGAGAGATGGCTGCAGTGCGTCGTCACTGCCTCTAGATACTGCTGCAACCTGAAATGTGACGGCCCCTTTTGATGAATCAGTGGCCACCAACAGACTGACACTTGTGACGTGATGTCATCTGAATCTGTTCATATGTAAATATAGAATTATGTCATTATTGGAACATGGATAAAGGAGATTGGAACTGAGCTCAAATGTTGTGCGAGGCAGGAGCTATTTTGGGAGAAAGAGGGAAGAGTGAAGTGCTTATGCTGCATTTGAGTGGCCCTGAATTAGCAACCCATTGCACCAGCCGTCTGCAATTGCATATAACTCAGGCGGGGCACCAAGGCCTTACATCTGTGCCGATGCCTCTGCCAAGCTTCTACACCCTCATGAAAAAGTACTACTGATCACTACTTCACAAGAGCTACACAAAACCTGCTGGTTTTACTACTTGATTACTATTGCGATGTCTAGTAAACCATTAGTAACTTATGTAGTAATGAGTGATACATTGGGACATTTCACTACTGGTGAACACTACAGATTTCCTATTCAAATCACTACATTCATCTCACTTAATGTAAGTCGCTCTGGATAAGAGCGTCTGCTAAATGACTTAAATGTAAATGACTACTGTGTAACTACTGAGCTTCCTGGAATCTACAACACATGTTCACTACGGAATTACTACGTAATGCCTACAAATTACTGCTGTAGGCCTACTCAATCCCTATTGAATTACTACTGCCATTTGTGTGAGTTGTCAATACTGATCACTACTTCCTACAAACCCTTTTGAATTGCTATTGAAAACAGACACATTTACCTATTCAAAATCACAATTGACATCTTCTTGGTTCACCATTGTGTCACATCTAGACTAGTACACATGTTATTTCCTCAAGTTTCTAGCTGTAGTTAAGTCATCAAACAAGAAATAATAAGCTTTTACAAACGTAACTGCATTTTTAAAATGTATTAAATGAATTACATATCAAATTACATATGAACACATTTTTTTATCCCTTTGAAGCTGTGTCTTCATTCAGCATCGACTTAACTATCTTCAGATCCTCTTTTTTTGTTGCAGCCATATTTCTCCACCATGAAACCTTTTAGAAAATAAAGACAAGCACAAGAGACAACCAATTATAAGCCATTATCAATCATCTGCTAACAGAGGTCCAATAAGGCAACACAGAAAAGCATTTGATAAGAAATGTTACTCTTACTAACAATGGCCTCCAGTCTTCTTGTGTCCTTGGCTGACAGGTCAAAAGAGGTAAGTGGAATGTGTATGTATACCAATATGAACATAGTGCACATTTCCATTCAAACACACATACAGTACTTATTAGCTAGCATGATTAAAACAGAGCCTACATAGCTACATTTCAATGTGGCTAGCAAACAGCTAAGATAAACATGGATAGCAATCTTTTTAAATGTGGTAAAAATAAAAAAGTTATTTAAACAGCTAAACAACGACATGAAAATATTCATAAAACATATAGGAAAGTTAAAACTTATAGATTGTGCCAGAATAAGGGCTATGAAAGACAGGATGACAAAGGATGGAAGATCATTACATTCTGAATTGTCAAAAACAGTAGCTAACAGTAGCTAACTACTTCCTGCTTTGTCTTCTTTGGTGGTCACGAAAAGCCGGTGTTGTCTGACTTCACTGTTGTGACGACTTATTTACTACCAACTTCAAGTAGCACAAATCTCTACCTGATTACTACTGGAAACTACTGGTTCCCTACTGAACCCTACAAAACTCTACTTGTGTATCTTGAGTTGTGCATAAGCTACATCTTCACTACACAATCCCTACAGGTCTCTACATAGTCACTCCTGCACGAATAGGTTTTGTTAAGGAATTCAATAGTACTTTTTCATGAGGGTTTGGCCTTAGTTTGGCCTTAGTTTGGCCTTAGTTTGGCCTTAGTTTTGCCTTAGTTTGGCCTTAGTTTGGCCTTAGTAACCTGGTGTTTGCTCTTGTCTCGGTGCAATGTCATGGAGTCAACATGTTTTTTTGTATGGGGGGGGGGGATAATTCACCATTGACTGGTCAGACAGGAAGGAAGCACAAGAAAAAAGTGTATCAGTGTTGTTAAACTGTATTTGGACATACTAATATCAGAGCTTATTGTCGTGATGTGTGTGGTATTGGCAATGGAGGTTAGCAAAGTGGTTTGCTTTGTTCCCGGAATTGGACAGAAAAATCCCCTTCCCTCCTGTCATCCACTGTTGCAAAGTGGTGGCTCTTGATTGACCCCTGTCTGCGCAGTGTGACAGAAAATTATGTTGTCTCTGTCGGAACAGTAAACACACTCAACAGCCAACTCCATCTCATGCCACAGATCACAGTACACTGAGTGACTCTCTGTTTACTATTCCTCCACTTGCTATCACTTCCTTGTTTGCCTCTATTTCTCCCCCCTCTCTTTCTGTCACACTCCTCCTTATCTCCAGCTCTTTCGCTCAATATATATTTTTCACACTCTCCATAGATGCAGCTCTTCACTAGACACAAAGCCATAGGCAACATTTACCATTCATTAAGCTTGCGGGACATTCACAAAAGGAATATGTGTGTGCGTGGTCATACATTGTTCTGTCTTGGTTATCTCCATTCATTTCCTGTCCATTATAGTTGCCCCTGGATGCAAAAGTATTGTTTCCGCCCAGAGCCTGGTGTTGGTCTGCTTCAGCAAACATACTTTGACGTTGATTTGACAAATTGTTTGTGTTCCAGATGCACTGAGTCCTTTGGCCCCAGGGCGCCGTTTGCAGAACGCAACGATTTTACCTTTGCCTTGACCTATAGCTTTGTATGGCTTCTATCAAAGGAAGCAGACTTGTTTTGAATCAGACCCGGATGTACAGTGCCTTCCAAAAGTATTCATCCCCCTTGGCATTTTTCCTATTTGTTGCATTACAACCTGTAATTTAAATGTATTTTTATTTGGAATTCATGTAGTGGACATACACAAAATAGACCAAATTGGTGAAGTGAAATGAAAAAAAAAAACTTGTTTAAAAAAATGAAAAACAATTTAAAATCCAAAAGTGGCGCATGCATATGTATGCACCCCGTTTGCTATGAAGCCCCTAAATAAGATCTGGTGCAACCAATTACCTTCAGAAGTCACATGACTAGCTAAATAAAGTCCACCTGTGTGCAATCTAACTGTCACATGATCTGTCAAATGATCTCAGTCTGTTCACACTGCTATGCTTTATCTTGGCCAGGTCGCAGTTGCAAATGAGAACTTGTTCTCAACTGGCCTACCTGCTTAAATAAAGGTGAAATTAAAAAAATATTTTAAAAAATACACCTTTTCTGAAAGGCCACAGTGTTTGCAACACCACTAAGCAAGGAGCACCACCAAGCAAGCGGCACCATGAAGATCAAGGAGATCACCAAACAGGTCAGGGACAAAGTTGTGGAGAAGTACAGATCAGGGTTAGGTTCTAAAAAAATATCAGAAACTTTGAACATCCCATGGAGCACAATTAAATCCATTATTAAAAAATGGAAAGAGGATGGCACAACAACATACCTGCCAAGAGAGGGCCGCCCACCAAAACTCACGGACCAGGCAAGGAGGGCATTAATAAGAGAGGCAACAGAGAGACCAAATATATACAGTGGGGCAAAAAAGTATTTAGTCAGCCACCAATTGTGCAAGTTCTCCCACTTAAAAGATGAGAGAGGCCTGACATTTTCATCATAGGTACACTTTAACTTTGACAGACAAAATTTGATTTTTTTTTCTCCAGAAAATCACATTGTAGGATTTTTAATGGATTTATTTGCAAATTATGGTGGAAAATAAGTATTTGGTCACCTACAAACAAGCAAGATTTCTGGCTCTCACAGACCTGTAACTTCTTCTTTAAGAGGCTCCTCTGTCCTCCATTCTTTACCTGTATTAATGGCACCTGCTTGAACTTGTTATCAGTATAAAAGACACCTGTCCACAACCTCAAACAGTCACACTCCAAACTCCACTATGGCCAAGACCAAAGCTGTCAAAGGACACCAGAAACAAAATTGTAGACCTGCACCAGGCTGGGAAGACTGAATCTGCAATAGGTAAGAAGCTTGGTTTGAAGAAATCAACTGTGGGAGCAACTATTAGGAAATGGAAGACATACAAGATCACTGATAATCTCCCTCGACATGGGGATCCACGCAAGACCTCACCCCGTGGGGTCAAAATGATCACAAGAACGGTGAGCAAAATTCCCAGCACCACACGGGGGGACCTAGTGAATGACCTGCAGAGAGCTGGGACCAAAGTAACAAAGCCTACCATCAGTAACACACTACGCTGCCAGGGACTCAAATCCTGCAGTGCCAGACTTGTCCCCCTGCTTAAGCCAGTACATGTCCAGGCCCGTCTGAAGTTTGCTGGAGAGCATTTGGTTGATCCAGAAGAAGATTGGGAGAATGTCATATGGTCAGATGAAACCAAAATATAACTTTTTGGTAAAAACTCAACTCGTTGTGTTTGGAGGACAAAGAATGCTGAATTGCATCCAAAGAACACCATACCTACTTTGAAGTATGGGGGTGGAAACATCATGCTTTGGGGCTGTTTTTCTGCAAAGGGACCAGGACGACTGATCCGTGTAAAGGAAAGAATGAATGGGGCCATGTATTGTGAGATTTTGAGTGAAAACCTCCTTCCATCAGCAAGGGCATTGAAGATTAAACGTGGCTGGGTCTTTCAGCATGACAATGATCCCAAACACACTGCCCGGGCAATGAAGGAGTGGCTTCCTAAGAAGCATTTCAAGGTCCTGGAGTGGCCCAGCCAGTCTTCAGATCTCAACCCCATAGAAAATCTTTGGAGGGAGTTGAAAGTCTGTGTTTCCCAGCAACAGCCCCAAAACATCACTGCTCTCGAGGAGATCTGCATGGAGGAATGGGCCAAATACCAGCAACAGTGTGTGAAAACCTTGTGAAGACTTACAGAAAACGTTTGACCTCTGTTATGTACCCTTTGTACATAACATAATTTGCTAATAAATTCATTAAAAATCCTACAATGTGATTTTCTGGATTTTTTCCCCTCATTTTGTCTATCATATCTGAAGTGTACCTGTGATGAAAATTACAGGCCTCTCTCATCTTTTTAAGTGGATAACTTGCACAATTGGTGGCTGACTAAATACTTTTTTGCCCCACTGTACCTGAAGGGTCTTCAAAGCTCCATAGCTGAGATTGGAGTTTCTGTCCATAGGACCACTTTAAGCCGTACACTCCACAGAGCTGGGCTTTATGGAAGAGTTGCCAGAAAAAAAGCCATTGCTTAAAGAAACAAATAAGCAACCACATTTGGTGTTCTTCGAAAGGCATGTGGGAGACTCCCCAAACATATGGAAGAAGGAACTCTGGTCAGATGGGAATTAACTTCAGCTTTTTGGCCATCAAGGAAAACGCTAAGTCTGGCGCAAACCCAACACCTCTCATCACCCCGAGAACACCATCTCCACAGTGAAGCATGGTGGTGGCAGAATTATGTTATGGGGATGTTTTTAATTGGCAGGTACTGGGAAACTGTTCAGAATTGAAGGAATGATGGATGGTGCTAAATACAGGAAAATTCTTGAGGGAAACCTGTTTCAGTCTTCCAGAGATTTGAGACTGGGACAGAGGTTCACCTTCCAGCAGGACAATGACCCTAAGCATACTGCTAAAGCAACACTTGAGTGGTTTAAGGGGAAACATGGAAATGTCTTGGAATGGCCTAGTCAAAGCCCAGACCTCAATCCAATTTAGAATCTGTGGTATAACTTAAAGATTGCTGTACACCAGCAGAACCCATCCAACTTGAAGGAGTTGGAGCAGTTTTGCCTTGAGTAATGAACAAAAATCCCAGTGGCTAGATGTGCCAAACTTATAGAGACATACCCCAAGAGACTTGCAGCTGTAATTGCTGCAAAAGGTGGCTCTGCAAAGTACTGACTTTGGGGGGGAGAGTTATGCACGCTCAAGTTTTCAGTTTTTTTGTCTTATTTCTTGTATGTTTCCCAATAAAAATATTTTGCATCCTCAAAGTGATAGGCATGTCGTGTAAATCAAATGATACAAACCCCCCTAAATGTATTTTAATTCCAGGTTGTACGGCAACAAAATATGGAAAACGCCAAAGGGGGAGAATACTTTCGCAAGCCACTGTATTTTCATTGGACATATAATTTCTGTAAATCTCCAAGGTGATCATCAGGGGGTCTGTTCAATAACTGAGCCTCGTGAATCACACTAATGCTCCCTTAAATCCCTCAGAATTACTAAACATTATTCAACCAAATTTCAGCCCAGTTTGTCAGGTAATGTTATTTAAAATGTGATGTCAAGTTGTACTGGGGCTTAGGGGGCAGTGGCTCCGGTAATCTGATACAGCCAGTGAACTAGTGGTTTAAACACTGAATCGATGCCAGCGTGTCTCCAAAGTCTCATTGATTTTTCACATGTGCAGCTAAATAAGCTGTGTCTTGGTGCTGTGCCAGGATAGGGATCAAAAATTCCTCTTATTCCTCCTACATGACTACGTTGGACTTCTATTCACAGACAGAGAACAGGGAAGTCCCATGACATCTTGTTATCTCTCTATATAAGGCCAGACAAGGTCATCTTGCATATGTATTTACTCTGTAACTTGTTACCATTAGATGTTGAGGAGTGTCATGACGTTGCCCTCTTTGAGTACAGCGAGCACCATCACCTGCTCTATGCTTCTACAACCAGACTTCTGTGGTCAGAGGTCGTAAATTCCTGAGAAGACCTCATGGACATACCGTTATAGAGAGTCGTTTTTCATGGAGACAAAGGAAATCCTTCCACCTCACAGAACCTGAGGTACGAACAAAGTTCATGTTCCTAAGAAAGTGTAAAAGCTACGAACTGATCCGTTGTTGTATTGTTTTATAAGATGAATGAGTGAGTATGATACTGTTTGTATAATTGTGTAATATGATTGTGGACTGTTTAATGAAGAAAAATACAATTCCCTTTTGATTTGAACTAAATCAGAGGACTGCCCCTGAGCCCAGTTAGTGTCAGACATCCTGGGACAGCCCTCTTCGGCCCTTCCGAATAAAACCCAACTTTGAGAAATTATCACCAGACCATGTTTTTCTCCATTAGGAGGGGACAAAGGTTGTAGACCAAGCTTACCTCAATTACGAGATGGCTAAAGGTGTAGACCATTGCTGAATCTTTTTAACCATGCCTTGTGGTTAAACTCTTACATTTACATTTACATTTAAGTCATTTAGCAGACGCTCTTATCCAGAGCGACTTACAAATTGGTGCATACACCTTATGACATCCAGTGGAACAGCCACTTGCATCTAAATCTTTTTTTTGGGGGGGTGAGAAGGGGGGTGAGAAGGATTACTTACCCTTACTTACCCTATCCTAGGTATTCCTTGAAGAGGTGGGGTTTCAGGTGTCTCCGGAAGGTGGTGATTGACTCCGCTGTCCTGGCGTCGTGAGGGAGTTTGTTCCACCATTGGGGGCCAGAGCAGCGAACAGTTTTGACTGGGCTGAGCGGGAACTGTACTTCCTCAGTGGTAGGGAGGCGAGCAGGCCAGAGGTGGATGAACGCAGTGCCCTTGTTTGGGTGTAGGGCCTGATCAGAGCCTGGAGGTACTGAGGTGCCGTTCCCCTCACAGCTCCGTAGGCAAGCACCATGGTCTTGTAGCGGATGCGAGCTTCAACTGGAAGCCAGTGGAGAGAGCGGAGGAGCGGGGTGACGTGAGAGAACTTGGGAAGGTTGAACACCAGACGGGCTGCGGCGTTCTGGATGAGTTGTAGGGGTTTAATGGCACAGGCAGGGAGCCCAGCCAACAGCGAGTTGCAGTAATCAAGACGGGAGATGACAAGTGCCTGGATTAGGACCTGCGCCGCTTCCTGTGTGAGGCAGGGTCGTACTCTGCGGATGTTGTAGAGCATGAACCTACAGGAACGGGACACCGCCTTGATGTTAGTTGAGAACGTCAGGGTGTTGTCCAGGATCACGCCAAGGTTCTTAGCGCTCTGGGAGGAGGACACAATGGAGTTGTCAACCGTGATGGCGAGATCATGGAACGGGCAGTCCTTCCCCGGGAGGAAGAGGAGCTCCGTCTTGCTGAGGTTCAGCTTGAGGTGGTGATCCGTCATCCACACTGATATGTCTGCCAGACATGCAGAGATGCGATTCGCCACCTGGTCATCAGAAGGGGGAAAGGAGAAGATTAATTGTGTGTCGTCTGCATAGCAATGATAGGAGAGACCATGTGAGGTTATGACAGAGCCAAGTGACTTGGTGTATAGCGAGAATAAGAGAGGGCCTAGAACAGAGCCCTGGGGGACACCAGTGGTGAGAGCGCGTGGTGAGGAGACAGATTCTCGCCACGCCACCTGGTAGGAGCGACCTGTCAGGTAGGACGCAATCAAGCGTGGGCCGCGCCGGAGATGCCCAACTCGGAGAGGGTGGAGAGGAGGATCTGATGGTTCACAGTATCGAAGGCAGCCGATAGGTCTAGAAGGATGAGAGCAGAGGAGAGAGAGTTAGCTTTAGCAGTGCGGAGCGCCTCCGTGATACAGAGAAGAGCAGTCTCAGTTGAATGACTAGTCTTGAAACCTGACTGATTTGGATCAAGAAGGTCATTCTGAGAGAGATAGCGGTAGAGCTGGCCAAGGACGGCACGCTCAAGAGTTTTGGAGAGAAAAGAGAGAAGGGATACTGGTCTGTAGTTGTTGACATCGGAGGGATCGAGTGTAGGTTTTTTCAGAAGGGGTGCAACTCTCGCTCTCTTGAAGACGGGAGGGACGTAGCCAGCGGTCAGGGATGAGTTGATGAGCGAGGTGAGGTAAGGGAGAAGGTCTCCGGAAATGGTCTGGAGAAGAGAGGAGGGGATAGGGTCAAGCGGGCAGGTTGTTGGGCGGCCGGCCGTCACAAGACGCGAGATTTCATCTGGAGAGAGAGGGAGAAAGAGGTCAGAGCATAGGGTAGGGCAGTGTGAGCAGAACCAGCGGTGTCGTTTGACTTAGCAAACGAGGATCGGATGTCGTCGACCTTCTTTTCAAAATGGTTGACGAAGTCAGAGAGGGAGGAGGGGGGGGGGGAGGAGGATTCAGGAGGGAGGAGAAGGTGGCAAAGAGCTTCCTAGGGTTAGAGGCAGATGCTTGGAATTTAGAATGGTAGAAAGTGGCTTTAGCAGCAGAGACAGAGGAGGAAAATGTAGAGAGGAGGGAGTGAAAGGATGCCAGGTCCGCAGGGAGGCGAGTTTTCCTCCATTTCCGCTCGGCTGCCCGGAGCCCTGTTCTGTGAGCTCGCAAGGAGTCGTCGAGCCACGGAGTGGGAGGGGAGGACCGAGCCGGCCTGGAGGATAGGGGACATAGGGAGTCAAAGGATGCAGTAAGGGAGAAGAGGAGGGTTGAGGAGGCAGAATCAGGAGATAGGTTGGAGAAAGTTTGAGCAGAGGGAAGAGATGATAGGATGGAAGAGGAGAGAGTAGCGGGGGAGAGAGAGCGAAGGTTGGGACGGCGCGATACCATCCGAGTAGGGGCAGTGTGGGAAGTGTTGGATGAGAGCGAGAGGGAAAAGGATACAAGGTAGTGGTCGGAGACTTGGAGGGGAGTTGCAATGAGGTTAGTGGAAGAACAGCATCTAGTAAAGATGAGGTCAAGCGTATTGCCTGCCTTGTGAGTAGGGGGAAGGTGAGAGGGTGAGGTCAAAAGAGGAGAGGAGTGGAAAGAAGGAGGCAGAGAGGAATGAGTCAAAGGTAGACGTGGGGAGGTTAAAGTCGCCCAGAACTGTGAGAGGTGAGCCGTCCTCAGGAAAGGAGCTTATCAAGGCATCAAGCTCATTGATGAACTCTCCGAGGAACCTGGAGGGCGATAAATGATAAGGATGTTAAGCTTGAAAGGGCTGGTAACTGTGACAGCATGGAATTCAAAGGAGGCGATAGACAGATGGGTAAGGGGAGAAAGAGAGAAAGACCACTTGGGAGAGATGAGGATCCCGGTGCCACCACCCCGCTGACCAGAAGCTCTCGGGGTGTGCGAGAACACGTGGGCGGACGAGGAGAGAGCAGTAGGAGTAGCAGTGTTATCTGTGGTGATCCATGTTTCCGTCAGTGCCAAGAAGTCAGGGGACTGGAGGGAGGCATAGGCTGAGATGAACTCTGCCTTGTTGGCCGCAGATCGATCGGCAGTTCCAGAGGCTACCGGAGACCTGGAACTCCACGTGGGTCGTACGCGCTGGGACCACCAGATTAGGGTGGTCGCGGCCACGCGGTGTGGAGCGTTTGTATGGTCTGTGCAGAGAGGAGAGAACAGGGATAGACAGACACATAGTTGACAGGCTACAGAAAAGGCTACGCTAATGCAAGGAGATTGGAATGACAAGTGGACTACACGTCTCGAATGTTCAGAAAGTTAAGCTTACGTAGCAAGAATCTTATTGACTAAAATGATTAAAATGATACAGTACTGCTAAAGTAGGCTAGCTGGCAGTGGCTGCGTTGTTGACACTACACTAATCAAGTCGTTCCGTTGAGTGTAATAGTTTCTACAGTGCTACTATTCGGGGGCTAGCTGGCTAGCTAGAAGTGTTGTTTACGTTACGTTGCGTTAAAGAACGACAATAGCTGGCTAGCTAACCTAGGAAATCGCTCTAGACTACACAATTATCTTTGAAACAAAGACGGCTATGTAGCTAGCTACGATCAAACAAATCAAACCGTTGTACTGTAATGAAATGAAATGAAAATGTGATACTACCTGACCGGTGATTGAATTCGAAACAGAAGACGTTGGCTAGCTGTTAGCTGTTAGCTGTTGGCTAGCTAGCAGAGTCTCCTACGTTAAGGACGACAAATAGCTGGCTAGCGAACCTCAGTGAATTAAGATAATCACTCCAAGGCTACACACACTAAACTACACAATTATCTTGGAAACAAAGACAGCTATGTAGCTAGCTAACACTAGACTAATCAAGTCGTTCAGTTGAGTGAATAGCACTACAGTGATGCTAATCTGTGTGCGTTAGCTAGCGCTTGCTAGCTCCTGGGCGAATAGCAGTGAAGGCTACGTTAGGGCGACGAAATACGATAATTATGCAATTATCTCTGATACAAGGACGGCTATGTAGCTAGCTAAGAAGAATTGCTAAGATTAGACAAATCAACCGTTGTACTCTTAGACTATCGATACCGACAGAATAAGAACAAGTCTATGATATTGATTACTAGTCTGCAGCTAGGAATTCAGCATCATTGAATGCGAAGAACGACAACCACCGAAACATCCATTCTATAACGAATGTCACTTTGAACTATCCCCTCTAACCAAGACAGACAGAGAGAGGGAGAGAGACGGACAATTCTACAAAAGAAAGACTTTTCTCCAGCGATCAAGACGACACACTGAGCGTAAATATATATATTGATTGCAATTGTTCCCAAATGAGTGAGCGTTCATGTGTAAGGATTAGCATTTCAGTTGTTATAATTAATAACTCTGTAGAGACTTCTCAGTCGACCCCCCACTCCCCTTTTGTCAAATAAGCCGCCATGCCAGTTCAGCCCACTAGGACACATTCTATCATTTCATGTAACCACATTTACTGTTTTTTATGCATTTCTGTGAATTACTTAGTTAGTAATAAATAAATGATTTAAGACAATTGATGTATGGGTGACTCATAGTGAAGACTGGGTTCTTGCAGATAACCAACAATTTACGACGTTTGGAATGAGACTAACGTGAGGTAAAATAAATAATTAATTAATTAGAAAACTATTGATCAGATATGAAAATATCTGAAAGGTTATATTGGGAAATTATAACTTTGTAATCTGAATACTTTCCTTGGTGCCCCAACTCCCTCGTTAATTACAGTTACATGATTATTCAGTTTAATCGAGTAACTAATTACAGAGAATCTTTGATAAAAACGAAGTCTTCAGTTTAATGATAGTAAAGACACGACAGGAGGAATGATTGGTACGGTGTGTTAGCTAGTAAAGGGGTGATGGTTTAATCGGAGTGTGTAGCGGGCCTTTCATGCCAGCCAGATAACACCTCTAGTTCCAGGGTGCTCTCCCAATGTTTCCCCACACTCCATGTGGAACCCTGGACCCAGTCCCTGTTCTGCTCGGCTAACCTGGACACCAGCCCTATCAGGGTCTCATGTTTCACACCACACCAGCACCTCTTCCTCCCTCTCTGCCTGGCTGAAAGGCATGTCCTCCACAGGGCTGAACACCTTCGTTACCAGGGGGGAGGTGACACCAAGTTGTATGGACTTAATGATGGGGCTGACGTTTACAGAACAGGGCCAACTGCATCACTTCTCAGGTCACAAACCTATTTATGTGGATGTGTGACTGTGAGACACGTGCCTTTGACATGTCTTACTAGCATCATCATTGACAGGTATGAAATACCATATTCTTATGTTTGTCCGTGGGAGGTTTGGCTGAACAGAAAACACAGTATCCCGCACTATCAGTCAGGAAGTCAATGTGTCAGATGTTTTATTCAAGACAGCTGGGTGTATTTCTGGCACCTGGCTGGTCCATCTGACCCACATCAAACAGCCCAGACACCTGTTCTACAAAGACACTGGGCTGTTTATCTGCCCCCCCCCTCAGTCTGATCAGATCAAAGAAAAGGGAAACTTTCAACCAGGGGAACATTGGCTGAGATCCAAAGTTTATTTCAAAGCATGATATCTCTTTGTGGGTCATTTGCGTTGATCAAATCACTCGTTTTGTCGTTCCCTTTGGGACCAAAAGATGTATCTGTCTGTTTAGCCGCCATTGTCTGTTCTTCCATTGTCCTTGCCAATGGCAGCATTCAACTCAACTGCCACAGAACTGACAGGTCCATCTAGACAAACGTCAAAAGATACATCAGGCATCGTCTCTCTGACTATCTGTCTTCAGTGTTGGTGACACGAAGTGGAGAAGCCGTAAACTGATGGGCAGTGAAAATCTTAAGACCTCTCAGTTGATAATGGCCCTCTCTCTGCCTACAGTTGAGTCTGTGGGGACGAATCCACACACTATTTTTTTTTAATGCCCACTGTTCAAAGCAAATTGCGCTTTGAGATTTCACTTGACTTAATGGGATGTGGCTGTGAATGGCTGTTTCCCGGGCCCAATTCAAAGTCTGACGTTCCTTTTTAAATCAAGTGGTTGATGTGCGGAGACTGGGAGCTCATCAGGACGCCTTCTGTCCTGTTGCATCCTTTTGATCACAGTGGCAACAACGGAGAAAATCATCTGTCTCATTCACGGTAGTCAGATCATGTTGTGACCTAGAAATGAATAAACACTGTAGCATAGAAACACACTTTACGCACATCATTACGCTGACAAATAACCTTAATGTGGTATACATACTGTGAGTAATGCCACGTCATTGGGGACTTCAGAGGAGAATCAATGCTGCACAAAGGCAGTTGACCAGATATTCCAACATTCCAAAGATGCAGGATACTCTTACCCAGACTATTATGATAGAAATGTCACAATGTCCATGTGAGAGAGGGGCTGGGTAAATGTGAGAGCCATGTCAGAGTTTGAAGTACAGCATGTCCCCCCAGAGCAGGGTGCTCCTCTTCCTCTCATTTCCTCCCTGACTTTAGGGGACAGCATGGCAGCAAGGAGAGGAGGGAGAGCAGGGTGTGTATATTTACAGGCTTACAGTGTCATGGGTAAAGGACTGTCACGAAAATAGACATGCTCAAGTCTGTCCAATACAGTATGCCACCGTACATCTAAAAAATACCACCAACTAGATAGGTGAAAAGTTAGCTTGGCCTATGACAATTTAGTCAAGCATGTGTGTGCATGTGTTCTTATGTATGTATGTGTGCGTGCGTGCGTGTGTGTGTACCCATGTCAAGCATATTAGTATCGAGTGAACCTTTGAGTTAGATAAGCCTGTGGAAAGGGTAAACCCTCAATGTAGATTAACACCACTGGTTCTTGCTGCCGAAGGATCATTTGTGAGTTTTAATAAAACCAAGCCCCTCCTATTGAAGATAATTAAGCCTCCAAATCAGAACTCCTTAAAAGGAGAGCAAAGAGAGGGACCGCCCAGCGAATCACTCTCTGTTCCCTTTAATGAATTATGGTGCACAAATACACATTTGCATTACAAGCCCATCTGCTGACACTATAAAGTCTTGGGGGGAAAAGTGTTCAAAAGAAGAAGACATCAAGGACTTTACTGTTTTTGTTTAACAGAGTCAATGTTTTCTAAGACATTTCTTACAAATAGAATAGGCAACACACCGACCACGTCCACGGTCGTGCAAAGACACAAACAGACCCCTATCTTCCTAATAATGTGCTGTAAAATTAGTTCCTCCCTTAGTGTCTGCGGTAGCTGCTAAGGGTAGCTATCTGGCTTGACAGGTATTGAGGGTGCATTGAGCATTTAATATGAAATCAGAGCAGTTTAATGGCATTCGGGACCTTTAGCCTCGTCAATTTGAATTCCGGGCACAAACATCATTCATCCATCTACGGTAATGGAATTCTACTAGTATTGTACTAACATTTCTAAGTTGTTCAAGAATCAATGGGTATACAGTTGAAGTGGGAAGTTTACATACACTTAGGTCGGAGTCATTAAAATGAGTTTTTCAACCACTCCACACATTTCTTGTTAACAAACAATAGTTTAGGCAAGTCAGTTAGGACATCTACTTTGTGCATGACACAAGTAATTTTTCCAACAATTGTTTACGGACAGATTATTTAACTTATAATTCACTTTATCACAATTCCAGTAGGTCAGAAGTTTAAATACTCTAAGTTGACTGTGCCTTTAAACAGCTTGGAAAATTACCGAAAATTATGTCATGGCTTTAGAAGCTTCTGATAGGCTAATTGACATAATTTGAGTGTCCTTTGTTCTGATGAAACAAAAATAGAACTGTTTGGCCATAATGACCATTGTTATGTTTGGAGGAAAAAGGTGGATGTGTCATGTACTTCAATAAGTAGTGGGTGGAGGAGTCAGGCGCAGAGAGCAGGGTAGTTGATATGTGGAATGTTTATTCCCAAAACAACAGTGTCCGTCAAAGCCACACACACGGGCGCAATAAGACCCAGTCCAAAACAACATAACAAAACGGTTTGAGAACAAAATACTTCCACAGAAATCACACACATCAAATAACAGAAGACAAGCCCGCACAAAAGCCAGCGGGCCTACCTGGTTTAAATAGCCCAAAACCAAAACCTAAACAAGAAACAGGTGCAACTAATCAGACAAAACTAAATTAAACAGAAAAGGGGATCGGTGGCAGCTAGTAGGCCGGCGACGACGACCGCCGAGCGCCGCCCGAACAGGGAGAGGCACCATCTTCAGCGGGATTCGTGACAGGAGGCTTGCAAGCCGAAGAACACCATCCCAACCGTGAAGCACGGGGGTGGCAGCATCATGTTATGGGGGCGCTTTGCTGCAGGAGGACCTGGTGCACTTCACAAAGTAGATGGCATCATGAGGAGGGGAAATTATGTGGATATATTGAAACAACATCTCAAGAGATCAGTCAGGAAGTTAAAGTTTGTTCGCAAATGGATCTTCCAAATTTGTGGCAAAATGGCTTGAAGACAAGAAAGTCAAAATATTGGAATGGCCTGAGTCCCTGATCTCAATCCCATAGAAAATTTGAAAAAGCGTGTGCGAGCAAGGAGGCCTACAAACCTGACTCAGTTACACCAGCTCTGTCAAGAGGAATGGGCCAAAATTCACCCAACTTATTGTGGGAAGCTTGTGGAAGGCAACCCTAAATGTTTTACCCAAGTAAAGCAATTTAAAGGCAATGCTACCAAATACTAATTGAGTGTATGTAAACTTCTGACCCACTGGGAATGTGATGAAAGAAATAAAAGCTGAAACAAATCATTCGCTCTACTATTATTCTGACATTTCACATTCTTAAAATAAAGTGGTGATCCTAACTTACCTAAGACAGGGAATTGTTTGCTAAGATTAAATGTCAGGAATTGTGAAAAACTGAGTTTAAATTTATTTGGCTAAGGTGTATGTAAACTTCCAACTTCAACTGTATATCATACATTTTTAAGTCTACAAATGGACATAGCAACTGATTAAGAAACAACAGGCCTGCATTAAAGACTCATAAATATATATAATAATATATACTGTCTCACAATGTTATCTTACACACTCTATTTAAAGCAAGTCAGTGTCTTCTTCTTACCTGCTTAAAGGATCGGTCATGGAGATGGTGTGGAGCACAGTTGCAGTTATTAAGTTAGATCATGTTGACGACTACATTTCTTACCTCCTCAGTAGATTGTCTTCCTTTGATTTATCCTGATGATACACGCAAAGGCTGCCAAGGTTTCCATGTGTTATGCAGCATCAAATAACGTCTTATGTTAGTAATTAAAGAGCATCTGTAGAAATCTGTGTAGCATTAAGTATCACCGTCAACCGATCCTGATCATTTTACATCATTCATTCTTGTAATTAAGAATAAAATACCAACGCATCTTTAAGCATCACATTGGCAGTGTCTGGGGAGCCTGATCGAAATAATTTGTCCAGTCGTTGGCAAAAAGTGGAATGGGAGGTGGTGGGGGAATAGAAGAGTGCTTATGAGGAAGCTATAGTTAGATTAGAAAACGTTATCGTCCATTAAGTTTGCACAGAGTGGGAAATGGTCTTTGGCGCTCTTGTATTACAAACAGACAAAAGAACAGACATAAAAACATAGCCATTACCCACATTGAGCATTTCCATGTCAATTCATCAGTCTTATTAAGGATTGTCACTGCAGAGAGGATGAAGGATTTCTTAAAACCGTTCTTCTGTGCGGGTGGCACCTTTAGTCTTCGGCTGGACGGCAGGCAGCATATGGAAGGATGCGTACAGTGTGTGGGTGTTGTCGTTGAAGACCTGGAGTGCATTCCTTGTAAATGTTCTGTGTGTAGAGTGCTGGGAGTGGTGGCTGTTTGCTTCCGACTATTGCACTGGCCTGATTGACAGCATGTTCCAGTTGAACTACACGGTGGAGGGTTTGATTAGCTCTTTATCTACTGGTGGGGCTCTCCAGGATGCTGCGTGGAGATGGATGGCTGCTGAGGACTGACGTTGTTTATTTAGTCGGTGTGCTCCGGTGGAAGAACATGTCAGGCACCGATGCAGACGCGCCTCAGATCAGGTGAGCAGCAGGCTCACTCCTCACCCCTCCTTAATGGCCCTTGGACCCCCCCAGCCCCTCCTTAATGGCCCTTGGACACCCCAGCCCCTCCTTAATGGCCCTTGGACCCCCCCAGCCCCTCCCGGTACTTGGAACATGATTGATATTTATGCATTTCAAATGAGCCTTTGCCAGGGCCCAGAGGTCTCTTTCGGGACAGCGAGTTGGATGAGAAACGTTTTTTTCCCCCACACTCTTTTGAGGTCCGATTTCTGGTCTGTGTAGAATTTCCTGACCTTCTGTATTGGCTTCTCCTAAAATCAGAGGTGAGTCTGTCAGTCAACCCAGACCAGGCAGACAGGCTGCCTCCGGTCCTAGTGAAATACTCATGATCAGAAATTATAATCCTGCAAATCGATCCATTTACACCTGGGAAATGTATAGATTTTTCTCCATAAACTATAACCTTCGGACAAATCTGTGTATCACCGTAAAGATGTACAAACGTGATCTTTGCTAGCATGAAGGTAAGCATACAAACTAAGCTAAATATTTCCTCTACAGGCCAAGCTCACCTTGAGGGTCCAGTACCAGCATCTACAATTCTCAGCCAGCAGCTATACTGTATATGGCATGATGTCAATATCTTTACTCCTCCAGATTTGGCAGTGTACTTTAGTTTGGTTTCAGAAGCTACTGGCAGGGCATAACATGACAACATGATGTCCTTTGACCTGACAATGACTCCTCCAGTAGCTCCTAGGTAGAGAGAAGGAGTGTAGTTTCTAGTTAGCCATTACAGACGTACAGAGACACATCTGACTCATCTTTCCCAAAACAGCCGAGTGATTTCAGAGATGGCTTTCAGTCCCTCCGTCTGTCCCTTGCTAATCCACCGTTATCTCACATCATTGTACTCTCATCTCTCAATTTTCCTCTTTTGTTTTGTTTTTGACCGAAGATGCCTGTTTTGTTTTCTGCCCCAGTGAAGTCATGTGACTTAACAAAGCAAGACCCGGCAGAGATTAAGATACGAAACAGTGGAGATAGAGACAGGATATTGGAGGAAATAATGTCAGAAAGGGATCTGTGTTCTGTGGTGCATTCCCCTCACTTAGAACTAAAAAGCTGTCTTGTTCGACAAGCAGGCACGTACAAAACAAAGACCAGAGCTGAAATGCTGTGGCTAATATATCCCAATGTTCCCAAAATGGTCCTAAGCTTTGGCAGAGTGTCTGCTGCTGTTGGGCTAATAGGACATGATGAAAGTCAATGCCCGGGCTGTTTCTCCACCCACATAGATTTAAAGGATGGGGAAGCACAGGATTGTATGTAGGCAAAGTGGATATGGATTGACACTGTATATTTAGACTGGGGACTAATGCAGAGACAGAGCAGAGGAGAGGTGTATTAAGCTGTGATCGCTGCCATGGGTTATAGAGCTATTTATAATTCCTGGGAAGCAATCAATTCTGTGTCGCAGGAAGCGGATTGGTGAGTGTTCAGGGTATAATTCACGGGGTGTTGGTTTGACTCTGTTTTGATAGACTACACTTTTCACCCTCTCTCTGAAAACAGTGGTGAGTTTCCTAGAAAAGACATGAGCCCTCACCCTGTCTGCACTTATCAGACACATTTTCAAGGTGTCTGCCTCTGGTTTCACCCCGTACAGGAGAGATTGAGAAATGTTGAATAACTAGGATCTCATGTTCTATTAATATCTAGGTTAGTAGGTTTAAGGGTGTGTCTTGTGTCAAATAAAAACAATTTCACATTCACACTAGTTCCCTCATGCTGTCCTTAGACAACATGAAATAAACATTTACCATTAGATAAACATTTACCATACCTCCTTACACTTACTACCCCAGGAGGGAGAAATTATACTTTAAATGGTCTGTAGTCTCCATTTGATTTGACTTTATGGGCCGAGTCTCTTCACACAATGGCCTCAATTACTCTCCTTGCTGTTATCATTGCAAATTGTGTTGTTTTTATAACTAAAATATCAATGGCATCAACAACAAGCACCTCTCTGGCTGGCACCACACTAGAGCCATACTTGACTTTAGCATTGGGAATCATCAGAGTGCAAGGACATGCTAGCCTCTTCAGGGCCTGTGAGGCTACCCTGTCCCTGAAGGCGGTGTGTCAAAATGTTACAGCCCTTCTCGTTCACTCTAAATAAACAAAGGGGAAACGGCCCTCCAGTTTTGGGGTAGCTGTCAGACAATCTACCATTGGTGCCCTCTGTCCTTCTTGACCTATCCTCCCATACAATCCATCCACAGAGAGAGATAGCCACAACAATCATGTTGCCCATCTAAAGAGTCATGGGAAACCTGACTAAAGGTTTTTTTAGAGCAGAGGCCATCTAGCACATTGGGCTCAAAGAAACATATGTTTCTCAGAACGTTATTGGATGGCTGGGAGAAGATCAGGGTGGGAGAAAAATAATGGCCCCCTCCAAGGAAACTATTTAAAAGGCTGTTGACCTGCTCCGTGTTGGAAGACTGCTTCCTCTTCTACTGTACACTGCTTTCTCTTTACTATCTCAAACATATCCTTATGTCATTGTGTCATGTTGGTATGAAGAGATTTGGGAGATAGGTGCAGGAATGCGTTTTTTAAATTAAGCCTCAAATTACGACGTGCCGTGTAAAGGCACGGGGACGAAGACCAAACAAACAAGTAACAAAAACACAGGGTTGAAACCCAAGCAAAAGAGCGAGGAATACCTCGAATAAATAACACAAGCGCACAAGGATTAACACACAGGACAAGACCCATAATCATCTGCACAATCCACAAGGGCACAAAAGCCCAAAACACACAGCACGTGTACATCGGCTTAAAATTAAATCTTCAAGTAACTAGCTATATAGGCTAGATGTGACACTGCAGTCCTATATTATGTCACCTTGATTCTAAGCAATGTTGTACTGCTATTTTTATTGACTTGGCCAAAGCTTTACATATGGTAGACCATTCCATTCTTGTGGGTCGGCTAAGGAGCAATGGGGTCTCTGAGGGGTCTTTGGCCTGGTTTGCGAACTACCTCTCTCAAAGAGTGCAGTGTATAAAGTTAGAACATCTGCTGTCTCAGCCACTGCCTGTCACAAAGGGAGTACCCCAAGGCTCAATCATGGCCCCACACTCTTCTCAATTTATACTGAATAATAATGTAAAGGCAACATGTAAAGTGTTGAAATAAAAGGTCCCACAAAAAAGCGTATTTCTCTCAAATGCTGTGCATATTTTTTGTTTACTATCCTGTCAGTAAGCATTTCTCCTTTGACAACATAATCCATCCACCTGACAGGTGTGGCATATCAAGAAGCTGATTAAACAGCATGATCATTACAAATGTGCACCTTGTGCTGGGGACAATAAAAGGCCACTCTAAAATGTGCGATTTTGTCACACAACACAATGCCACAGACGTCTGAAGTTTTCAGGGAGTGTGCAATTGGCATGCTGAGTCTAGGAATGTCCATCAGAGCTGTTGCCAGATAATTTAATGTTAATTTCTCTACCATAAACCACCTCCAGTGTCTTATAGAATTTGGCAGTACGTCCAACCGGCCACTCAACTGCAGACAACGTGTATGGCGTTGTGTGGGTTAGCGGTTTGCTGATGTCAACGTTGTGAACAGAGTGCCCCATGGTGGCGGTGGAGTTATGGTACGGGCATGCATTAGCTACAGACAACGAACACAATTGCATTTTATTGATGGCAATTTGAATGAAGAAAATAAAGAATGCCCCTCTCCCCACCGGTGTGATTACTACCTCTGAGGGTTTAGAGCTTGAGGTACTCACCTCATACAAGCACTTGGGAGTATGGCTAGATAGATGGTACAATGTCCTTCTCTCAGCACATATCAAAGCTGCAGGCTAAGGTTAAATCTATACTTGGTTTCCTCTGTCATTATCGCTCCTCTTTCACCCCAGCTGCCAAACGAACCCTGATTCAGATGACCATTCTACCCATATTAGATTACGGGGACATAATTTATAAATCGGCAGGTAATGGTGCTTATAGATCGGCAGGTAATGGTGCTCTCGAGCGGCTAAATGCTCTTTACCATTTGGCCATCAGATTTGCCACCAATGCTTCTTATACTGTAGGACACATCACTGCACTCTATTCTCTGGTCATCTCTGTATACCCGACGCAAGACCCACTGGTTGATGTTTATTTATAAAACCCTCTTAGGCCTCACTCCCCCCTATCTGATATACCTACTGCAGCCCTCATCCTCCACAACACCCATTCTGCCAGTCGCATTCTGTTAAAGGTCCCCAAAGCACACACATCTCTGGGTCACTCCTCTTTTCAGTTCGCTGCAGCTTGTGACTGGAACGAGCTGCAAAAAAACCACTTAAACTGGACAGTTTTATCTCCATCTCCTCATTCGAAGACTAAATCATGGTCACTCTTACTGACACTTGTGCTTCGCGTGATTATTGTTGTCTCAACCTTCTTGCCCTTTGTGCTGTTGTCTGTATGTACCATGTTTTGTGGTCCTACCATGTTATGCTGCTACCATGTTGTGTCACTTCCGTGTTGTTGTTGCTAACATGCTGTGTTGTCGTGTGTTGCTGCCATGGTGTGCTGTTGTCTTAGATCTCTCTTCATGTTGTGTTATGGTGTCTCCCTTGTCATGATGTGTGTTTTGTCCTACATTTGTATTTATTATCCCAGCCGTCATCCCCGATGGAGACCATTTGCATCTTGGTACACAGTCATTGTAAATAAGAATTTGTTAACTGACTCACCTAGTTAAATAAAGATGAAATAAATAAATAAAATAGTAGTTAATGATAAAAATCCAAAATATATAGTCTTTGTGTCCCAGAAGCTCTGTTCCTCCCATCCTGGCTAATAAACACAAGGCACAGTGTTGTCATAGTCTGTTTGATGATGTTGTAACTTTAATGTGTTACAGAGTTCATGTTTAAGTTCATTCATTGAGCTGTGTATAAAGATATTTCTTTACAGTTATTTACATATGTAATTGTATGGGTTAGTATTGAATTACGCTTTTGACTGCAAGTTCCAGAATGCCTTGCGACAGGAATGAGAGAGATAACGCCAGTTATGTGCAGGTGCAAAGTGATTAAGCTGACCTTTTCGCTAGCATCTTACCTGCATTGCTCTGTAGAATCTAAAGTTGTTAATTGTAACGTGAACAAGTATTATTACTAAAATAAGCTTTCATATCAAACCCGACGCCCCGAGTCATTACTTGAAGGAGTTATTCTAAAAGATGATGAGGGATGTGCCAACCTTAATGAGCACTTCAGAGAGAGACACGTTTCCTGTCGGTAGCAACCTTTTGGTGCCCTGAAGCTTTCTACCTCAGCAGTAGTCGTCCCTACCAAGCACTGTAGGAATGAAAAGGTCCAAGATGTGTGGCAGGACTGGAGCATGGGCCTGCACATGACATAGGGTTCATCCCTGCAGGTCATCACACCCAACTTACCAGCAACCAGCCACTTAGGTGACTCACTGCCGTACAATAAAAGCCAAGCCAACTCCCATCCTAAGTAGCTGTTAATGTTGTTTTTCAATTTGCTGTTGTATATTGTCCAGAGACTGGATGCCTGGACGTGTACTATTCATCAGAGTAACATGTCTCTGACACTTGGATAACCACAGGAATAGTGAAAAAGGACACAGGCTTCAACATTAACATACTGATGGATGCATTTTGGAATATGGGATGAGTTGAGTAATAGAATGCATCGCCATGGAAAATCATTGTGGATGAATGACTTCAACCTAGGAAGAGTCCCAGATATAGTATATATGGTTGTTCACCCACGCATACATAATCTTTTGGCATGATGAGATTCTCTGTACTGTCCTGTACACTTGTTAAGAGATAGGAAATTAGTCCAGCAAAGTTGAACCCCGTGGCCCTATACTAAGAGGGCTGGATTGATGGTCACCCGGGTAATTCTTATGACAGTTACCCTGACCTGTCAGCATTCATATCTCAGGGTGGTGACGTGACCTTCCTGACGCAGAGGCCAGGGTTGTTGATGGAAGACAGGGGTGCAGGAGGTAGGGTCTGGGGCTGTCCAAAACCCCTGTGCCCTCCTCCCTCCTCCCTCCATCCCCCTGCTCTGCCATTGGCTCCGGTGTGAGTAGTGAAAGGTCATCCTCTGCTGTCCTGTATTATCTGCCCTTTCTGTTCAGCCAAGATCCCTCACTGCTCTCCAGCCTGCTGTCTCTGTGCCCCTCTGTGCCCTGAACCACATAGCCTCCACCAGTCAGACATGAGATGAAAAACCGTCTGTCGGTCCGCCTGTCTGTCTGCACCCTGTCCACCCTTCTGCCGCACTGCCTCTCTGTGCCCTGCACCACACAGCCTCCACCAGTCAGACATGAGATTAAAACACTGTCTGTCTGTCTGTCTGCACCCTGTCCACCCTTCTGCCACACTGCCTCTCTGTGCCCTGCACCACACAGCCTCCATCAGTCAGACATGAGATTAAAACACTGTCTGTCTGTCTGTCTGTCCTTCTGTCTGTCTGTCCTTCTGTCTCTCTGTGCTCTGCACCACACAGCTTCTTCCAGGCAGAGATGAGATTAAACCCTGTTTTCTGCGCACTGTCCTTCTCTCTATGGTTATAATTTCCAGTTTTAAACAAATGGAGCCTCTCTAATTACCTCTGAGCCTGATTAGCAGTGTTGGACCATGGAAAATACTTTAATTACTTCCAGGTTGGCATCCGCTATATGTCTCAATGGCAAGGACTCTGGCTCTCTTTGTATCTGTCTTTCTTACCTATTTTCTTACCTCCAGTTTTATTCCCCAACATTATCCCCCTTCCTCTCTCGCTCCCTCCAGTTTCCTGCTGAACAGTTATTGAAGTATTATCACAATGGGGCTGCCAAAGGCTTACAGTGATCAGGATGTGTCTAGCTACCACACAGAACACACCACGACAGGCTCCCAGGCACTGAATGTCCTATCCATGTTTTTGGCAGCAGAACAAATATTTGGCAAGATTAAGTCTGATTAATTACTTATCCTTAGTTTAACACCAATAATCACTAGACACAAAATGACAGCACGGTAAGAGCCTGTAACTGTTCACAGGTCCTTAGTCTGATTGCACATATCTTGAAAATTAATCCATTTTAACTGTCGAAACAACAACAAAGTTATTCCCAATGTGAAAGATTGGTTACATAGATTAGTCTGGAATCACCTCTCTCCAGGCATACATGTGTTGCTTTCTTACTGATGTAATCACCTCTCTCTAGGCATACATGTGTTGCTTTCTTACTAATGTAATCACCTCTCTCCAGGCATACATGTGTTGCTTTCTTACTGATGTAATCACCTCTCTCTAGGCATACATGTGTTGCTTTCTTACTAATGTAATCACCTCTCTCTAGGCATACATGTGTTGCTTTCTTACTGATGTAATCACCTCTCTCCAGGCATACATGTGTTGCTTTCTTACTAATGTAATCACCTCTCTCTAGGCATACATGTGTTGCTTTCTTACTAGGCATGTAATGTAATCACCTCTCTCCAGGCATACATGTGTTGCTTTCTTACTAATGTAATCACCTCTCTCCAGGCATACATGTGTTGCTTTCTTACTGATGTAATCACCTCTCTCTAGGCATACATGTGTTGCTTTCTTACTGATGTAATCACCTCTCTCTAGGCATACATGTGTTGCTTTCTTACTGATGTAATCACCTCTCTCCAGGCATACATGTGTTGCTTTCTTACTAATGTAATCACCTCTCTCTAGGCATACATGTGTTGCTTTCTTACTGATGTAATCACCTCTCTCTAGGCATACATGTGTTGCTTTCTTACTGATGTAATCACCTCTCTCTAGGCATACATGTGTTGCTTTCTTACTGATGTAATCACCTCTCTCTAGGCATACATGTGTTGCTTTCTTACTAATGTAATCACCTCTCTCTAGGCATACATGTGTTGCTTTCTTACTGATGTAATTCTCCAGGCATACATGTGTTGCTTTCTTACTAATGTAATCACCTCTCTAGGCATAGGCATACATGTGTTGCTTTCTTACTGATGTAATCACCTCTCTCTAGGCATACATGTGTTGCTTTCTTACTGATGTAATCACCTCTCTCTAGGCATACATGTGTTGCTTTCTTACTGATGTAATCACCTCTCTCTAGGCATACATGTGTTGCTTTCTTACTAATGTAATCACCTCTCTCTAGGCATACATGTGTTGCTTTCTTACTGATGTAATCACCTCTCTCTAGGCATACATGTGTTGCTTTCTTACTGATGTAATCACCTCTCTCTAGGCATACATGTGTTGCTTTCTTACTAATGTAATCACCTCTCTCTAGGCATACATGTGTTGCTTTCTTACTAATGTAATCACCTCTCTCTAGGCATACATGTGTTGCTTTCTTACTAATGTAATCACCTCTCTCTAGGCATACATGTGTTGCTTTCTTACTGATGTAATCACCTCTCTCTAGGCATACATGTGTTGCTTTCTTACTAATGTAATCACCTCTCTCTAGGCATACATGTGTTGCTTTCTTACTGATGTAATCACCTCTCTCTAGGCATACATGTGTTGCTTTCTTACTGATGTAATCACCTCTCTCTAGGCATACATGCGTTGCTTTCTTACTAATGTAATCACCTCTCTCTAGGCATACATGTGTTGCTTTCTTACTGATGTAATCACCTCTCTCTAGGCATACATGTGTTGCTTTCTTACTGATGTAATCACCTCTCTCTAGGCATACATGCGTTGCTTTCTTACTGATGTAATCACCTCTCTCTAGGCATACATGTGTTGCTTTCTTACTGATGTAATCACCTCTCTCTAGGCATACATGCGTTGATGTAATCTTTCTTACTAATGTAATCACCTCTCTCTAGGCATACATGTGTTGCTTTCTTACTGATGTAATCACCTCTCTCTAGGCATACATGTGTTGCTTTCTTACTGATGTAATCACCTCTCTCTAGGCATACATGCGTTGCTTTCTTACTGATGTAATCACCTCTCTCTAGGCATACATGCGTTGCTTTCTTACTGATGTAATCACCTCTCTCTAGGCATACATGTGTTGCTTTCTTACTGATGTAATCACCTCTCTCTAGGCATACATGTGTTGCTTTCTTACTGATGTAATCACCTCTCTCTAGGCATACATGTGTTGCTTTCTTACTGATGTAATCACCTCTCTCTAGGCATACATGTGTTGCATTTCTTTCTTACTGAATGTAATCACTAATGTAATCACCTCTCTCTAGGCATACATGCGTTGCTTTCTTACTAATGTAATCACCTCTCTCTAGGCATACATGTGTTGCTTTCTTACTGATGTAATCACCTCTCTCTAGGCATACATGTGTTGCTTTCTTACTAATGTAATCACCTCTCTCTAGGCATACATGTGTTGCTTTCTTACTGATGTAATCACCTCTCTCTAGGCATACATGTGTTGCTTTCTTACTAATGTAATCACCTCTCTCTAGGCATACATATACATGTGTTGCTTTCTTACTGATGTTGCTTTCTTACTGATGTAATCACCTCTCTCTAGGCATACATGTGTTGCTTTCTTACTCTTCTACTAATGTAATCACCTGTAATCTCTAGGCATACATGTGTTGCTTTCTTACTGATGTAATCACCTCTCTCCAGGCATACATGTGTTGCTTTCTTACTAATGTAATCACCTCTCTCCAGGCATACATGTGTTGCTTTCTTACTGATGTAATCACCTCTCTCATACAGGCATACATGTACATGTTGCTTTCTTACTAATGTAATCACCTCTCTCTAGGCATACATGTGTTGCTTTCTTACTAATGTAATCACCTCTCTCTAGGCATACATGTGTTGCTTTCTTACTGATGTAATCACCTCTCTCTAGGCATACATGCGTTGCTTTCTTACTAATGTAATCACCTCTCTCTAGGCATACATGTGTTGCTTTCTTACTGATGTAATCACCTCTCTCTAGGCATACATGTGTTGCTTTCTTACTAATGTAATCACCTCTCTCTAGGCATACATGTGTTGCTTTCTTACTAATGTAATCACCTCTCTCTAGGCATACATGTGTTGCTTTCTTACTGATGTAATCACCTCTCTCTAGGCATACATGTGTTGCTTTCTTACTGATGTAATCACCTCTCTCTAGGCATACATGTGTTGCTTTCTTACTAATGTAATCACCTCTCTCTAGGCATACATGTGTTGCTTTCTTACTGATGTAATCACCTCTCTCCAGGCATACATGTGTTGCTTTCTTACTAATGTAATCACCTCTCTCTAGGCATACATGTGTTGCTTTCTTACTGATGTAATCACCTCTCTCTAGGCATACATGCGTTGCTTTCTTACTGATGTAATCATGCTGCTTGAACTAATTATTTTGCAAAAATGTTTTTTTCTACTTAAACCAAATTGTTATGATAAATATTGAAAAGGAAACAATTCAACTTTGGAAATAATGTGTTGCAATCACTGGTGGTCATAAAGTAGCAGTTTCCATCTCTCTCTGCTCCGTGATTATGCATGTAACTGGCACAGAGTGAGTTATTTATATTTTGGAGTGTGTCGCCCCACTGCCATGATGTGTCGCCTGATTGCCACGACTGTTTTTCTGGGTCAGACAGAGCGCACGCACGCGCGCGCACACACACACACACACACGCGCAAACACCTCGATGCTCCTCTTCCTCCCCATCTAAATATAAACGTGACTAACGGCAGGGCGATAGTGCTCACCCTCAGTCAAGATGGCAAGCTCCCCCTTCAGCAGTCCCTCACACGGCCAAGCAGGGCTGTTTTTCATTTGTTAGATCCAAGTTGTTTTCTAACCGTCATTAATCAGTGCAGTGTGTAAAGCACCAAGTCCAAATTACACCTGAGCATTTTGTGTCTCTCCACCAATAACAGACAGATAATTATCGTTGTCTGTGAATAATGCATAGGTAATAAACGTGGTGCTGCCAGCTATCGTTTGCTTCTATCAGTGCCCCCAGGGGAACCTGTCAGGTTGGTGCTCGCCTGGCGGCTGCCTGCATTGCCAGGCTGGAGCTTGGCATGGCCCCCAGCCACCCCCCTCTCTCTGTCCCTCTGTCACTGTGTCCCTCTGTCCTCATACACTAGATGGCACAAAGGCAACAGAGCAGAGGTGCACTATAATCTATTTAACAGTGGGCGTACACATTACGGCAGCCAAAATGTCTATTACCTTGTAGTCGAGATGAATATGAGAAATGACTGGGGAAAATAGAATGTGGACTCATGTAGTACATGAGGCAATTCAAGCACTGCGGATGTGCCATGGAAAGGCAGCAATG
Organism: Oncorhynchus keta; assembly: GCF_023373465.1. Classification (NCBI taxonomy): domain Eukaryota; kingdom Metazoa; phylum Chordata; class Actinopteri; order Salmoniformes; family Salmonidae; genus Oncorhynchus; species Oncorhynchus keta. The sequence goes on from NC_068453.1 coordinate 19,838,138, forward strand.
CTTTGTATTTGTCATCAGGTTCTCACATAGACCTATACATTCTACTCACATACTCCTTCTCATTGTAATTATTGTGGGCATTCTGGTAATCACCTGTACCAGCGAGTGTAGCTAATGACTGTTGACTCATGCTTGTTCTGTCTCTTTGGAAAACTAGCAAGAGCAATTTCGAGTAATCAAATGATGACAGTTTGAATAGGATGAAACTACATTTACCTGCAATGTGTTAATACACCCTCTGTAATAGAATTTCAATAACAATACTGAAACAAGCCAAGACTCACAGCAGAAAGCAGTAGGTGTAAAACATGCTTTTGTGACTCCACACTACAGTGTATGATAAATCACTTCCTGTTTGTCATAAACATACTGAACGTGACCTCCGCCTAATCCCTAACGTGGCCATATTATTTTAGGTACCAGGGACAATATTAGGAACGTCTTCCTTGGGATGAGTAAATGGCATTCCCGCCGAGGCTCATCCGGCCCGGGCTCATCACGTCACCACGGCTACCGGCGTTTGTCACCCATATCCATCATCTCACCTCTGCCGCAGCCGCCTCCTCGGTCATTGTTTCAACGTTGAGATTTCTTTCTTGCCATCTTCATCACCACCATACATCACACTCAGAGGAGCTTTCCTCCTCCTCTCCAGCTCACAAGTACAGAGAAGATAAAAGGAGGAACTACTTCTCCATACTTCTGCATAGTTCTCTCTTTTATATTTTGTGTACTGTAGGCTGTCTTTGTTTTTCTCCTTTGCGCTCTTTCTCTCCCCATTGTGAGTCCAAGTGTTAACTATTTTGATCACTTAAATGGAGTTTTCCTCAACACACATGGGAAATGGACTGTTGTCTCTCTCTGGGGTGAGGTGTGCTTATTTACTGTCCTGGCAGAGGGAACTGGCCCCTGAGGGGACGGTCGAAGCGGGGGGAATTAAGCCTCAGTGTCCCCTGTCACTTTGGGTTTCAAGACCTTACATTACTGTTAACGTAGTGGGGCTTCAATGGAGGAGCCTGCGGGGGATATTAGCGCTTAGGGCTCTAGGGGCACAACTTCAATTGGTTATTGATTTCCGATCTTAATGAAAAAATACAACTTTACTTTGGGCTTATCAAGCTGCGAAAACTAGATATCCACAATATTACAGTTCATATTGCGGATATTGGCTGCTCTTCTCATGTAGGATTAAATTCTCTCTGTCTTATTTACTGTCGGTTCAATCAAGGTCTCAGTCTGCAAATATCAAATGTGTCAGCAAATGCAAGTTAAAAGCCCTGACCTGGATCAGATGGGAAAATCACAACGATGATGTTGAGGATAGAGTAGGTGATGAAAGTTCCTATTTCTCTCCATTACAAACCATTTTGGTTGCTTCCTGGTGGGCGTCAGGGCCAGTCAGCGCATTTGTGATTAGCCAATCACAACCATTTATTTAGCCCTGTGTTTGTGCATCTGTCTCAACAGGTTTCTCAAATGGTCTCTCAACCTGAACCGTCTCTGTAAATCGGAACAGTCCAAGAAATAGATTGAGGTGTTGTTTCATTGGGAAAACGCTCAGTGGTATAGCACTCGGGAGGACATGGAAGAAACCATTGACATGCCTGCCGTGGTAAGGCCTTGATTTTAAGCTCTCGTTTTAGGCCTGATTGAAGTCTTTCCACAAGGACCACTGAGCCACTTACGAACACAACAGAGCCCTGACCAATCCTACAACGTCCTTCTTTAACTATCGCATTATCACCATAGCTGAACAGAACTTAGACAAAACAGCATAGAGTTCATCAATACAGTACAAGACACAGGCTAAATGTATGTGTGGATGTTGAGGATTGGTATGTGTGTTTACAGTACTAGTGTACAGTATGTGTATGAGGTTTGCAAGTTTGTGTGAAAACTTGAGGAAACCTGCAACGTGACATAAGATGGTTACACAACTGCAAGAAGTGGTTGTTGAATATGCATACACAGCGCTCTCCCACCTCCCACTTACCTACTTTTTACACCCCCCACCCCCCAGCGCAATCTTCACATGCAAATGCCCCAGTCTGTGGGTGGGCTGTTGCTGTGGCAAACCCGGGAACAGAAATTACATTTGCATGTGATTGAGGAGGACCAGGTTCTCAGTAGGACTGTGTCACAGTAAATAAGGATAGTCAGAGGGGGTCATGATTGCACACTTTCCTGGTGCACTTCAAAGCACTCAAAAGTATAGCTTCCCTCCCCGCCCTTGAGGGGGGTGGCTCCGCCATCTTTTTAGGGCCGTCTCTGAGCTGTCACCCACTGGAGTTAACTTCTGACACTGCAATTTTAGGGAAACTCAGCGGGTAACACAGCCTCTGGTATGGTTGTGAAGTACAGTATTGTGGTTGTGACATGGGTATTTTATGTCTTGATATTAGTATGACTCGTCATTGGTCTAAACTACCTGGCCACGGTGTGCATTTTGATAGAAAATACGGTGGAAAATTCTACCAGAAGTTTTGGAAAGGAAAACTGTAATGGGGTGAAAGTGTCAATGAACACTTTATGATTGGACCGTTATTAGGAGACAAAATAAATCAACTAGCTACTTACGTAAAGGCCCAATGCAGGCAAAAACATACTTTTTCTGTGTTTTGTATACACTATGAGGTTGGAATAATACTGTGAAATTGTGAAAATGATAATACCCTTTTAGTGTAAGAGCTGTTTGAAATGGTGTACATATCCCAGAAAAGTTGAGCGATCTTGCAACTATTAACTTTGATGGGAAACTTGGAGAGGGAACCATCTATTAATTTACTGGAAGATTACCCTGATTCATTATTTCATGATATCGCAGTTCACATATTTACTACGACTCAAGGAGAATCCTTTTTTCAAACATATTTCACTTTATTTGGAATGGAAAACCAGATAAAGTTAAATACGCATATTTATATAACGAAAAGGAGTTTGGAGGGGTAAAACTGAAATATTAAGGCATTAAAGCTCTCTCTTAAATAATCCATTGTATCCAAATCCAAACTAGTTTTCTAGCAAGCTAATAAGAGAGACCCATCCAATGTTTAAGAGTGGGCTCTTTGCTTTTTTTGTAGACTAAAATCTTACATTTTCGGTGGATTGACAATGGATTCCTGTTTAAAGTATCCTCCTTTCTAAATGAAGTCATCCAGAAAAGCATGTTATGTGTAGCATTTCTCTGGGATTGAAAATAGTTTGTGTTTATTTTGTTGCATCGAGAGACTTCTCCATAAGTCAATGATTGGCCTTTTACTACAGGGACAGCGTGGACTCAAAGTCATTTCAAAGTAAGAGCTGCCTGCATGTCATGTTTATAGCCAGAAAAGATTCAAAGGTCTTAAGTGCTGCTTCATTGGACTATAAATGATGCCTTTCTGTGTTATACCTAAAAATTGTAGCATATTCTATTCTACTGCCATTTACTTTATGTTCATATTCCTATAATTGTTTCTTTCTTATTGTTGTTGCATTGTCAAGAAGGAACTTGCAAGTAAGCATTTAGTTGGATAACGTGTTCCATGCACATTTCCTACATATGACTATTAAAAACTTGAATTGCACTCTAGTCAGACGGTTTGTGCGCTATCCTTCCTACACACAGATGCACACATGCACACACTAACACGTACACAGGCAGTGAACCAAACACCATCAGCATCGCCGTCCAGCACAGAGTAGTTGACATGACGCAACTAGATGGCTTATGTAACATCGTAGCATGTATCCCTGCTGGAACTGGAGCAGAAGAGCATGTGAGACTTAGCAATACTGGAGTCTCTCGCTCTCTCTGTCTGCCTATCTCTGTCTCTCTCTTTGTCTTTATTTCTCTCACTTTCTCTCTTCTCTCCCCCTCTCTCTTTCCTCTCACTCTCTTTCTTTCCTCTCACTCTCTTTCTTTCCTCTCACTCTCTCTCTTTCCTCTCACTCTCCTTCTTTCCTCTCACTCTCTCTCTTTCCTGTCACTCTCTTTCTTTCCTCGCACTCTCTCTCTTTCCTCTCACTCTCTCTCTTTTCTCTCACTCTCTTTCTTTCCTCTCACTCTCTCTCTTTCCTCTCACTCTCTCTCTTTCCTCTCACTCTCTCTCTTTCCTCTCACTCTCTCTTTCCTCTCACTCTCTCTCTTTCCTCTCACTCTCTCTCTTTCCTCTCACTCTCTTTCTTTCCTCTCGCTTCATCTCTTTCTATTTCTCTGTCTCTCTCTTTCTGTCTGTCTCTTTCTCTCTCTGCCATGCCCGCTCAATACAGTATTGACATTAAATCACATGAGCACAATGCACGCTTGTAGTCCACATCCTTTTATTCTACATTTGGAAATGTCAAAGAACTGCAACCTGTGTATGAGCGTGAACCATGATGAGAACTTCTAACACGAGTCTATGGCTGGTACATTTTCATTAGACACTAATGAGCAATCAACGTGATTTTTCTGAAGAGACGTCCGCCCGCCGTAGCGCTGCTAATTACGTTCTTTTCTAACCTGCATACAGTAGATGCAAATGGAGATAAGATCAGCAACACTGGGCCTATTGGGCTGTGGCTGAGCATGGCCCGAACTGAACCCATTGTTTACCAAGCATTGATAATTAATGTAATGTAGCAATGGGAAATTATAGTCTTAATGTTGCCATTTCAAATGGACAGTAAGTCCCAATTCAGACCTGAAATTGAGCATTGTGAAATGAAAGGACTCGTCTGACATTGATTATATGCATGATAGAACGCTGCAGCTGAACCGATCAGATATTCCAATTTGCGGAATGAACGTGAACAGGCAAGGCATAATAATCAGCAGTGCTTGACTTGGACTGAAATAGGTGCCGGTACTGATTTTGGGTGCCGGTACTGTTTATATTTAGGTGCAGGAACTCCTCAATACTTTTGAGCTAATATTCTATAAGAGCTGCAGGAACTCAAGCAGAAGATAATTTGAGGTGCCGGTACTCGTTTCCGGTGAGCTACTGCCCAAATCAAGTACTGATCATCTGAGCAATTAAAGCATTTTGCATATATAGCCCATCAGAACTCTTTGCCTGTTCCCACATTAGTGAATGCACTGACTGTACAAGTTAGCCTAGAGTGTGTTAATGTGGTTTTCTATGTACAGTGACATTGGGTGTGATGAACGGCATCTTAAATAGGATTTAACATGATTATAATAATCTAACATTTTCATAAAACTCTATACCACTGTAATGTACATCGCAAACTTCTAGTTCTTTATTCCTCATGACTTCTAGACCCATTCGAGTGCACCAACCCCCATTGTTACTGTAAGAAACCTCAGCTCGGGAAACAGAGGACTTAATCAATCGAACTTGTGATGTGCACAGTCCCACCATGGCCTTCTGCCAGGGCCCTTGCAAAAATGTATGTTAATTATAATCCACATAATAATTCACATTTCCTGTTGCTGCAGGTTTATTTTCCTGCTGTAGAAAACCGTCTCAAATGAAGATCCTACAGCTGTAGTAATGTGCCCAGGGAGAGAGGGGGTTTAGGTTGCTGATCTGCTCCAGTTGCTGCTCAAACATCTCAAGACTGCATGGGACAAGAGGGGAGAAACAGAAACATACACCCTATGTTTGTTTTTAGTAGTGCTATGACACCAATCACAGGAGGGTCACAAAAGAAGTAGTCAAATATGAAAATGAACGCTCCAGGAGTAACAAAACAATATGAGAGAGAGAGATGGAGGTAAGTCATGCAGCATACTGTAGAATCTCTTCTATGGCAGTCCCTTGGCAACCCAGTGGAACGTACAGGTTGAGCTGTGTGTGACGGCTGCAGAGGGTGATTAGGTTGGTAATTATCAGGCGTTCCCTAGAAACAGAGCGTCTCCATAGCTTCTCCAAGAGTCATGTCTATACAGTACAGTATGCTGGGTCCCATCCAGGTCCAGAGGTCAGCTCATAATGACTGTTTAGATGGGCTCGTAGGTGACTCATCATTCCAGTAAACACACAGGCTAATACATAACTACCAATCAGTGCAGGAGAGCATGTTTGATGCAATCACATGCATGTACACTACAGTCAAATAGTTCTAGAATCACAGTATACTGTATGTACACATTAAAGCATACATTCACACTGTTCTATGGTTTCTCTGTCTTGAGACCCTTGCTGTAAGAGCATTCATTGAATGCAGTGAAGGAGTTTTTTCAAACAGAAATTTTCATCCTGTAGCTCTAACTCCAAAACGTTTTGGGAAACTGTAAAGTTCATGGAGAATAAGAGCACCTCCTCCCAGCTCCCCACTGCACTGAGGCTAGGTAACACTGTCACCACCGATAAATCCACGATAATCGAGAATTTCAACAAGTATTTATCTACGGCTGGCCATGCTTTACTCCTGGCTACCCCAACCCCAGCCAACAGCCCCGCACCAACCCACAGCTACTTTCCCCATCCTTCCCAGCTTCTCCCAAATCAAGATAGCAGATGTTCTGAAAGAGCTGCAAAACCTGGACCCGTACAAATCAGCTGGGCTAGACAATCTGGACCCTCTCTTTCGAATATTATCCACCGCTATTGTTGCAACCCCTATTACCAGTCTGTTCATCCTCTCTTTCGTATCGTCTGAGATCCCTAAAGATTGGAAAGCTGCCGCGGTCATCCCCCTCTTCAAAGGGGGGTGACACTCTAGACCCAAACTGTTATAGACCTATATCCATCCTGCCCTGCCTTTCTAAATTCCTCGAAAACCAAGTTAATAAACAGATCACTGACCATTTCGAATCCCACCGTACCTTCTCCGCTGTGCAATACGGTTTTCGAGCTGGTAAAATCAAATCAAATCAAATCAAATTTTATTTGTCACATACACATGGTTAGCAGATGTTAGTGCGAGTGTAGCGAAATGCTTGTGCTTCTAGTTCCGACAATGCAGTAATAACCAACAAGTAATCTAGCTAACAATTCCAAAACTACTACCTTATAGACACAAGTGTAAGGGGATAAAGAATATGTACATAAAGATATATGAATGAGTGATGGTACAGAGCGGCATAGGCAAGATACAGTAGATGGTATTGAGTGCAGTATATACATATGAGATGAGTATGTAAACAAAGTGGCATAGTTAAAGTGGCTAGTGATACATGTATTACATAAGGATGCAGTAGATACGTATACATATGAGATAAATAATGTAGGGTATGTAAACATTATATTAGGTAGCATTGTTTAAAATGGCTAGTGATATATTTTACATAATTTCCCATCAATTCCCATTATTAAAGTGGCTGGAGTTGAGTCAGTGTGTTGGCAGCAGCCACTCAATGTTAGTGGTGGCTGTTTAACAGTCTGGTGGCCTTGAGATGGAAGCTGTTTTTCAGTCTCTCGGTCCCAGCTTTGATGCACCTGTACTGACCTCGCCTTCTGGATGATAGCGGGGTGAACAGGCAGTGGCTCGGGTGGTTGTTGTCCTTGATGATCCTTATGGCCTTCCTGTGACATTGGGTGGTGTAGGTGTCCTGGAGGGCAGGTAGTTTGCTCCCGGTGATGCGTTGTGCAGACCTCACTACCCTCTGGAGAGCCTTACGGTTGTGGGCGGAGCAGTTGCCGTACCAGGCGGTGATACAGCCCGACAGGATGCTCTCGATTGTGCATCTGTAAAAGTTTGTGAGTGCTTTTGGTGACAAGCCAAATTCACGGGTCACGGGTGCACCTCAGCCACGCTCAATGTACTAAATGATATCATAACCGCCATCAATAAAAGACAGTGCTGTGCAGGCGTCTTCATCGACCTGGCCAAGGCTTTCGACTCTGTCAATCACCTTATCCTTATCGGCAGACTCAACAGCCTTGGTTTCTCAAATAACTGCCTCGCCTGGTTTACCAACTACTTCTCAGACAGAGTTCAGTGTGTCAAATCGGAGGGCCTGTTGTCCGGACCTCTGGCAGTCTCTATGGGTGTACCACAGGGTTCAATTCTCGGGCCGACTCGTTTCTCTGTATATATCAACGATGTCGCTCTTGCTGCGAGTGATTCCCTGATCCACCTCTACGCAGGTGACACCATTCTGTATACATCTGGCCCTTCTTTGGACACTGTGTTAACTAACCTCCAAACGAGCTTCAATGCCATACAACACTGCTTCCGTGACCTCAACTACTCTTAAACTCTAGTAAAACCAAATGCATGCTCTTCAACCGTTCGCTGCCCACACCCACCCACCCGACTAGCATCACTACTCTGGATGGTTCTGACTTAAAATATGTGGACAACTACAAATACCCAGGTGTCTGGCTAGACTGTAAACTCTCCTTCCAGACTCATATTAAACATCTCCAATCCAAAATTAAATCTAGAATCAGCTTCCTATTTCGCAACAAAGCCTCCTTCACTCACGTCGCCAAACATCCCCTCGTAAAACTGACTATCCTACCCATCCTTGACTTCGGCGATGTCATTTACAAAATAGCTTCCAATACTCTACTCAGCGAACTGGATGCAGTCTATCACAGTGCCATCCGTTTTGTCACCAAAGCCACTGGCTCCAGGTCATCCATAAGTCTTTGCTAGGTAAAGCTCCGCCTTATCTCAGCTCACTGGTCACGATAACAACACCCAACACCCGATAGCACGCGCTCCAGCAGGTATATCTCACTGTTCGTCCCCAAAACCAACACCTCCTTTGGCTGTCTATCCTTCCAGTTCTCTGCTGCCAATGACTGGAACAAATTGCAAAAATCTCTGATGCTGGAGCCTTATATTTCCCTAACTAACTTTAAACATCAGCTATCTGAGCAGCTAACCGATCGCTGCAGCTGTACATAGCCCATCTGTAAATAGCCCTCCCAATCTACCTACCTCATCCCTATATTGTTTTTATTTACTTTTCTGCTCTTTTGCACACAAATATTTCTACTTGCACATCATCATCTGCTCATCTATCACTCCAGTGTTAATTTGCTGAACTGTAATTACTTCGCTACTATGACCTATTTATTGCCTACCTCCTCATGGCTTTTGCATACACTTTCTATTTTTTTCTATTGTGTTATTGACTGTATGCTTGTTTATTCCATGTGTAACTCTGTGTTGTTGTTTGTGTCACACTGCTTTGCTTTATCTTGGCCAGGTCGCAGTTGTAAATTATAATTTTTTCTCAACTAGCTTCCCTGGTTAAATAAAGGTGACATAAAAAAATAATAAAGGGAGGGACATTTAATTCCTGTCAAGAGTCACACCTTGGGACTTCGCGGGCTGATTAAAGCAAAACATAGCTAACCTTTAAATGCAATAAAAGTGAGATGCCAACTAGAAACTAACCTATAGGTTGTGCAGGGTGTTCACTTTCTGCTTCCTGTTTCTGTCTGTATGTGGAGAGCAGAACCTCAGGCAGGATTTCTCTGGTTCTGGAGATAGGACCGGATGGAAGCAGAAAGGAGTGGAACAACACCGATTTAGTCATTTGTCTGCTGCTTGAGGTGTGGATTTGTCCTCCTCTCTACAATGCTTGATGCCATTTCACTTCTGAATGACTGGCTGATTGAAATGCCAAAATGAATACTGCGGATGAGAGAAAGCACTTTTTTTTGCTAATTTCAGAGCTCCTAATACGTTAGAGTGGCTTTAGAAATGGGGCTTATCACCAATCACACACATTCAGAACTCACCATTACTGTGCATATCAATCTTGAGTGAAAACAAGGAAATCAACAAGGCTTTTCTTTTTTTGTGGTCTTTTTCAAAATAATTTAAAAAACCCGGACGATGCTAGGCCAATTGTGCGTCGCCCCACGGACCTCCCGGTCGCGGCCGGCTGCGACAGAGCCTGGGTGCGAACCCAGAGTCTCTGGTGGCACAGCTAGCGCTGCAATGCAGTGCCCTAGACCACTGTGCCACCCAGGAGGCCCACACATGCCTTTTCTTGACTATGATGAACTGTTTGAGGAGTTTTGCCTGTCCAACCCACAATCATTGACTTATTCCACAGTTCCTTGAATGGGTGTTGACAGTCTGTAAACGTGGCCTTGCCTTTGTATGACTCGGCAGCCTCGCTGAGGCAACCAACACTCCTCTCTGTCTGTCTCAAGACTGCTACTAGCTGTCTCTTCCTCCAGGCCTGTGGTTGTTAATTATGGATTATGGCCAAGACGAGAGGTGGGTGACGGGGCATGAGGCAGAGGCACTTCTGCCTGAACAAAAACATGCTGATTAAGCCTGAGGGAGCTGTGTCACGGGAAACGCTGAGAGAAATGATAGGATCATTAATCAGAGAGAGTGACTGAGTGGGTTTCCCCTGAAATCAGCACTCCGGTGTCACCACGGCTCATCCATGACCTCCTCAACTCCACAGACACACTTGTAAGGTCATTCTCATCATCATCCTCCGTAGCCAGTTCAAATTTGGCTCTGCTGTGTGTTTCTTCACCACTAGCTTGGTTTCCATCCAATTGGCGATAGATTTTCATGCCAAAATTCTAAAATCTGCATAAAAACATAGGCATTTTCCCATCAGAGATGTGTTTCCATTAAACTGACTTGTTGCCAATATGTCTGTGAGTGATGTGCATTGTGCAAATAAAAATACCTTTTGCGGTTACATTTCCATGTACCAAATAAAATATACACGTTAAAATGGTTTCCATCGTATTTTCAATTCTACTGATGGTTTTCTCACAAAAAATGTGTGTGCACTCTGGTATTGGCATGTGTGCTCTCAGATACAGTGGGGGTTATAGACTACAAGGGATGAGATTAAGATGGACGAAAGAGCAGCTAAGCATCGGTTATCATGTTACTAGAATAAAACCCTTTATATTTATTGGAAAATGCATCAAGCTCAACACCTTGCACTTTCACCTCCCTGTGAAGTTCATCATAATTTATTTCATCTGTAGCCCAATAAACTGCATGCTTTCATGAGAGTAGTGGGAGGACCACACACCACATCATTGGTGATTCCAAGTTTACTTCGATATAACGGTTATTATTGAATTACATTTCTCACATAATTCGGTGTACAGACAAAAAGATCCCACCTTATCTAGAGTATCATATTTTGACGACATTTGGAAAGTTTACCGTCAAAGTTTCTGTTTCCATCAGAACTCTCGTGACATTTCTTATTCGACATGTACTTCACTCGCACAGAAAGGTTGGATGACTATGATGAAAGTGAAGCAGTTAGCTTTAAGACCCTGTTACTGTGGGTTTTAGGAGGATCAACTTTATTTTGACTATATACAGTATCTGAGAAACCATCTCTGTTTTGAAGGTTTCTTACTGGAGAAAGCACTTCATACATGCATTGTGATGTTCAAGGCCAGTGCTATGTGTAATGTTCTGAGAAAGGGTTTGATGACCATTACTGTAATCATACTATTTTTTGGTCCACCACATATAATGGCTTAATGGCAGCTTAGCAGGTATTACAAAGCCAACATTAGGTCTCCGTGGTGTATTCATTAAGTACCATTAATCAGCGCAGCACCATGACTTTCATTGTAGCAATGGCTTTCATGGATGATAATAATATGCTATTTTCAATGATTACTTTTCAATGTTCATACCAAGAGTTTCATTCTAATTCCAAAATGCTAAAGTACCAGTCAAAAGTTTGGACACACCTACTCATTCAAGGGGTTTTATTTTTTTTATTTTTTCTCCATTGTAGACAAATAGTGAAGATATCACAACTATTAAATAACATGTATGGAATCATGTAGTAACAAAAAAGTGTTAAGTTGTAGAAAAATAGTGAAGATATCAAAACTATTAAATAACATGTATGGAATCATGTAGTAACCAAAAAAGTGTTAAGCAAATCAAAATATATTTTATATTTTAGATTCTTCAAAGTAGCCACTGTATGCCTTGATGACAGCTTTGCACACTCTTGGCATTATCTCAACCATCTTCACCCGGAATGCTTTTACCAACAGTCTTGAAGGAGTTCCCACATACAGTGGGGCAAAAGAGTATTTAGTCAGCCACCAATTGTGCAAATTCTCCCACTTAAAAAGATGAGAGAGGCCTGTAAATTTCATCATAGGTACACTTCAACTATGACAGACAAAATGAGAAAAAAATCCAGAAAATCACATTGTAGGATTTTTTATGAATTTATTTGCAAATTATGGTGGAAAATAAGTAAAAAATATTTTTTTGCCCCACTGTATGCTGAGCACGTGTTGCTTGCTTTTCCTTCACTCTGTGGTCCAACTCGTCCCAAACCAAACCAATTGGGTTGAGGTTGGGTGATTTTGGAGGCCAGGTCATCTGATGCAGCACTCCATCACTCTCCTTCTTAGTCAAATAGCCCTTTCACAGCCTGCAAGTGTGTTGGGTTATTGTTCTGTTGAAAAACGAATGATAGTCCCACTAAGTGTAAACCAGATGGGATGGCGTATCGCTGCAGAATGCTGTAGTAGACATGCTGGTTAAGTGTGCCTTGAATTCTAAATAATTCACTGACACTGTCACCAGCAAAGCACCCACACACCATCACACCTCCTCCTCCATGCTTCATGGTGGGAACCCCACATGCAGAGATCATCCGTTCACCAACTCTGTGTTTCACAAAGACACGGCGGTTGAAACCCAAAATCTGAAATGTGCACTCATCAGAACAAAGGACAGATTTCCATCGGTCTAATGTCCATTGCTCGTATTTCTTGGCCCAAGAAAGACTCTTCTTCTTATTGGTGTCCTTTAGTAGTAGTTTCTGTGCAGCAATTTGACCATGAAGGCCTGATTCACACAGTCTCCTCTCCAACAGTTGATGTTGAGATGTGTCTTTTACTTGAACTCTGTGAAGCATTTATTTGGGCTGCAATTTCTGAGGTTTGTAACTCTAGTGAACTTATCCTCTGCAGCAGAGGTAATTCTGGGTCTTCCTTACCTGCGGCGGTCCTCATGAGAGCCAGTTTCATCATAGCGCGAGATTTTTTTTTCAACTGCACTTGAAGAAACTTTCAAAGTTCTTGACGTTTTCTGGATTGACTGACCTTTATGTCTTAAAGTAATGATGGACTGTCGTTTCTCTTTGCTTATTTGAGCTGTTCATTCCTTAATATGGACTTGGTATATTACCAAATAGGGCCATCTTCTGTATATCACCCCTACCTTGTCACAATACAGCTGATTGGCTCAAACGCATTAAGATGGAAAGAAATTCCACACATTTTAAAAAGGCACACCTGTTAATTGAAATGTATTCCAGGTGGCTACCACATGTAGCTGGTTGAGAGAATGCCAAGAGTGTGCAAAGTTGTCAAAGGGTGGCTACTTTGAAGAATCTCAAATAGAAAATATATTTTGATTTGTTTCACACTTTTTTGGTTACTACATGATTCCATGGATATTTCATAATTTATGTCTTCACTATTTTTCTACAATGTAGAAAGTAGTCAAATGAAAGAAAAATATTTTGTCTGGTATATGCATACATTTTTTTGAAATGTTGGCAAATTAGTTTGTTTTATTTAAATAACTTCTGAAAGAGATGATTGTGTTTTCCCCATCTAGTCATGGCATGTGATTGTTAAATGACAGACATGTTGTTGCTTTAAAAAAATCTATCACTTCATTTCCATTCATACAAACGATCATATTTTGTTGCTAAACGCTATATATCCGCCTCACTTTCAGAGACAAAATTAAGTAGCACTGCAAGGTTTTACACAGTCAAATCTGATGTTCATACCCTGTAGTTTTGTTTAAGCCTCGTCAGCCACCTGCCTCTGGGGCACCTTGGCAACTTATGAAGCCAGGTCAGTCAGACAGTATAAATCACAAGCTGTCTCTCTGTCTTACCCACATCCCCCCAGACAGATCTAATCAGCCGCTGGACACTACTCCAGCTCAGGAGTCATCTTCAGTCCTCATCCTCATTGACAATGCAGTGACCTTAAGCGTTGGCACGAATCTCGTATCTGACGTCACCGCCCCTGCCCCGCCATTGAAACCGGCATGAAAGATTCCAGCCTCACTCACTGTGTGCCATTTTGAATCAGGTGTACTTCAAATGCAGACGGTTGGGTCTGTGTGATTTTGAGTGGTCGTCCGGAGGGGGAAAAAAATGAACAATGTATTTTCAGACATCAAAACACATTCAGTTATTCAAACCATGTCCAGCCTGGTTGGGGATAATAGTGCTACAACACGGCAATTAGTTCCGTTCCACTGCAAAATCTTTCATCTTCAAGACATTTTTTAAAAGAAAAAAGGCAGAGTTGGAACTAGTGAATTGTCAAAATTTGAATAAACTTCCTCCTCGCCGTTCTGTGAGGGTTGATCGACACACCACCAGTAGAATAATTTGAAAATGAAACACGAAATGTCAAACTGCACCCCATACAGACGTGTCGCGCTCCTAAGAATACTGAATTCTCCACAGCGCTTGTTCGCAGCAAGAGGTCTGCACGCACCCTGATGGTTCTCCAAACCGAACAAAATGGAGATTGAAACATGCAGTAACAGTAAGCACACATAACAAGGATGGAGAATGTAACCACACACAATAGAAAGGAAAAGCTGGCCTTCAGGCAGTTACAAGATCTCTGCTGTGAAAAAGATGCCATCTCCAGGACTTTGACATGTACTAATGATCTTGCTCCGATACAATACATGATACAATGACAACCTATTTAAAATAGCCTAACCTCGGGTTGTATTGTGTTCTAAATCTCGAAACATATGTATTATTTTATTCACAATAATCCAAAGAAATAGATTTATACAATGGGACAAAGTAAGTTGGTTACAAGCTTGGTACCATGTAACCCATAGATACAGGGCAGGTAGACCCACCTACAGTACCCACACCAGGCTCCACCCCAGGGCCCTTCTCTCCCAGCCCAGTAGCCTGTGAGACAGACAGTACGGTGTAGGGAGTTGAGTAGTGGACTGACTCCTTCTCTTCTCATCATCCTCATCATCACTGTGATCCTCCTCCAGCCTGTTGGGCTAATTTAATCCCCAGCCCTCTGGTGCCACCTGCATTCTGTCCATGCCTGCGTCAAATTAGCCAGATTAAAACAGCCTAATCTACGGGGCTCGGGGATGATGCGGTCGGTACGTGTGTCCCTGCCTCCAAGAGGACTTGGTCCAATCCATCTCATTACTGAGAGCATGCCATAAATAAGAATGGAAGTTAATAAGGAAGGCATGGTTGTCGTAGACAGCTGCTATTGATGAGGCATTACCTTAATGCAAAGTATTGCCTCTGAAATGAAGGGACTGAACATGTTTTGAATACCTGCAACCGTTTTTGTCCGCATAACGATTTTGTATGAAAATTCATCCAAAACCACTGATGTCTGGAATGGTGATATGGTTGAAATGATATAAATACTTGCTTTGCCCGGTTCAGGAGCTTCAAATAATTTCACCGTTGGAGGTGTTTGCTTGTGCGAGTGTGTGTGCGTGTGTTTGTGCGAGTGTGTGTGCTTGTGTGGTGCTGGAAGAGATCATTAAGTTGAGTTCCATTGAGATCAAAAGGAGGTCCCAAATGTCATAGTGATTAGGTGGCTTTTATCTGGATGACATACATACTAATGGCTGTGTCTGTGTACATACTCTACCTGAAATTCAAACAAACCAGTTTGAAGTACTATATTTCCCGTTTCAATTCAACTAAATGATGTGTTATGAGGCAGTGTTTTGGAATGGTGTTAAAGGAAAGTATTACATTTATTAGGGAGCGGAGTCATAGCTTGTCATCGCAAGAACACACTTTCCTCATTTCAAATGGTTATGTGAAATAGCTTATTTTCTCCCCAATATCCCTCAGTCTATTGCATCATATCAGCAATCTCCCACATTCTCCTCCTGTTTGTACAAGCGATGAATTGTAAAAAGCATTTCTGGCAGTAAAATAGCAGAGATAGTGTGAACGAACGAATCAAATGTACTGGGCACCTAAATGCAAAAGCACTTCTCAAGCAGTGCCAAACTGAACTATCACTTCACATTTCAGATATAGGCCAATCTTACTCTTGATATCCCCACTCAGTATTCAGCTGCCTCTTCATAGGACCATGGCCTTATGCTGTGCAGTTAGTTCTTGTGTGGACTGACTCCAACGGAGGCTGCTAAAGGGGAGGACGGCTCATAACAATGGCTGGAACGGCGCGAATGGAATTGCACCAAACACAGATACCTTGTGTTTGATGTAGTTGGTGCCATTCCACCGGTTCCGATTACCATCCTCCCCGAGTAAGGTGCCACCAACCTCCTGTGACTCCATGGAGACGTAACAGCTTTCTGTTACCTTCGTTCTAGTCCTCTTACTACAGTAATCAGATGGATCGTCTGTCGGTGGCATGGTGAACGTGCTGTTCTTATGTAGGTATTATGCTCTATCGAACACCACACTACCCTTTCCCAGCTGTTGACAAAGTCGTAGCGTGACAACAACTAAGAGACGGCTAAATGATTGCTGATACATCTATCATACGCATGATCTTATTCATCTCATTTCAAGTGAACAAATATACAACCTCTAATTATGTTTAATGTCTGGATGCAATCCATATCTGAATGGCTTCATTTGCCTAATTTGCTGTTAATTTAGCTTTTCACCATATGTAGTGGTGAACTCCTGAGGCAAAGACTCAATCTGGGTGAAGCCGAAGCAGGGCTGAGGTTCATACCTCCCATTTCACCCCTTGATCACTTTAGTACACTAATGAGTGTTGCTTAGTAACCAGTGAAGCAGCTCTCATGAAGTTAGCTTTTCAAAGAGAGTCACGCTTGTGGCATTTTTATTTGCTTCCCATGTGCCATCTGTATCCACATTAACATCAGAAAGGTCATCCTCTGCTTGAGAAACAATTATAGGGCATAATTACCAATCATTTTGGATTTCTAATGGAATAACAACTCCGATGACTGTATCCATATCTGTCCAGAAGGCAGGTTAGTCATTAGGCTCTGGGCTTGCTGGAACATTCTGTACCCATCCATTGCTCTGTCTTTTACCTGCTTTGGCAACATCTGCTCTTGTTGTTGATGCTTTCTTTTTCATTGAATTTGATTAGCTATTGAAGCGGAAATCAATTGACGTTTGATGCGATTTACATTACGACATATAGACACATACATTTAGTACATGTATATTTCTACTCACTTCTATGGCTGCCCTCTCAACCTAAATTACCTGAACAAATGTACAGCTCCACTTAATCCATATAAATATAACTTGCGTCGTTTCCGAGCATACGGTTGTAGTTGGATTAGCATTTCATATTCTGTCAGACAAGCCTAAATATGTCCACAGGGGCGGCTGGACAAAAGCTCTCCAGTGTGAAGAAAAGCTTGAAATGGAATTGTCATCACTCAAATCAAAACCTGTGACATCATATTATCACACATTTAAATACCCCGAATGCTCTCCCATCATGAAATAATGATTTCCGTTGAGACTTGTAGAGAGAATGAGCCAAATATGAGTCCGTGATTATTCTGCAGGTGATTATCTTGCACCTGCAAAAGCCAAATAATGCGTTTTGATTGCATGATTATCCAGCTTGTGGATTCAGAGTGCTGTCATTCAGCTCAAAATTGCTCACAAAGAGGATTCTATTGAGGTTAGATCAACGCTGTGTGTAGCATTCCCAGCTGAATGAATGGTCAACTCTCAAACTGATGATTCATGAGTTTAATGTGGTAAGAGCTGATGGAAAAAACAAAAATGCTCTTACAATATGAACAATACAGTCCACAAACAATATGAACAATACAGTCCACAAACAATATGAACAATACAGTCCACAAACAATATGAACAATACAGTCCACAAACAATATGAACAATACAGTCCACAAACAATATGAACAATACAGTCCCCAAACAATATGAACAATACAGTCCACAAACAATATGAACAATACAGTCCACAAACAATATGAACAATACAGTCCACAAACAATATGAACAATACAGTCCACAAACAATATGAACAATACAGTCCACAAACAATATGAACAATACAGTCCACAAACAATATGAACAATACAGTCCACAAACAATATGAACAATACAGTCCACAAACAATATGAACAATACAGTCCACAAACAATATGAACAATACAGTCCACAAACAATATGAACAATACAGTCCCCAAACAATATGAACAATACAGTCCACAAACAATATGAACAATACAGTCCCCAAACAATATCAATACAGTCAACAAACAATATGAACAATACAGTCCACAAACAATATGAACAATACAGTCCACAAACAATATGAACAATACAGTCCACAAACAATATGAACAATACAGTCCACAAACAATATGAACAATACAGTCCACAAACAATATGAACAATACAGTCCACAAACAATATGAACAATACAGTCCACAAACAATATGAACAATACAGTCCACAAACAATACACTTTTACACAACTTTACATTAGAGTGCTTCATATATCAAATGCATCAATAATCATGAGAATTTCTACCCAAATGGTTGATTACGTTCTAATAGATTGCTAATGTGGCTCAAGAGGAACTAATATTAGCCAGCACAAAGAGTGGAGCTAGGCTACGGCTAATAACGTCATATTGCTAGCAGACGTCAGAACATCGATAACACAAATATCCGTTCAGTACACGTTCGAAAGAATTCGAAAGATTTGAAACAAGACCAATATTGGAAGACAGTAAATACCTTGTTCTCTTTCTATCTAGGTGTTAAGTTTGATGTTGTTTCTTGGATACTTGAACAACCTTAACAAAAAGTGATTTTTCTTTTTCTCTCACTCCGTTTCCCATATACCCATTGAGCGTAAAACAGAGAAGGCAAAAAACCTGCTGTCAAAATAAAAGTCACACTAAACTGTCAAATATACAGTGAGGAGTGAAAGCTCGTACAAAAAACACAGTCAAAATATAGAGCAGACATTGTGATCTGACACTCGTTTTAAGGGGTTCATTTAAACTGTGCTCGTAAGGGAGAGAGAGAGAGCATCCAAATGTAATCCACTCAGTGGAGAGGATCATTTCAACACACGTTCCTTCATCTGTCCAAAAGTAGATTCCCAGTAGTCGCCAGTCCTAGCTTGGTACCAGTTTAGTAGACAGGTCATCTTCATTTAAACAATAGATAGATGATCTACTATGTATTTAAGGCAGTGGGTGGGTCTTAATGTACGACAAGTGTATTGTCATAGTATCTACTGTATGATTCAATCTTACCTTTGTTTCTGTTGAATGAGACTGTGTTGGCTTGATGATCAGCCTAAGTAGGTTGTGATGAGCAGTGGTGGACACTGTGTGTGCATGGCCATTTCCTCCACTCAGTAATGCAAGTCTCCTCCAATAAATTGACCAAGACTTCACAATATGTTAAGTCTGCTTACGGTTCCTCTAGGTGCCATGACCTCCAATACCCTTGAAATTCACTCCTGTACATCCAATATCATGGTGTTTACTGTATTATGTACCGAACAGACAGGCCATTGTCGGAGGTTTGCTATTCACAGGCCGAATCCTCGTTTAGCTGTCTCTGTCAAGGTCAGACCACAGGAGAGGTGGGCACGACCGGCCAGCCTGCCAATGCTGTGTCATCATGAGGGGCGTCCAACTGAATGTAATTACATTGCCTGATGATTCAAGTGCTCAGTGCTGGCTCCAGAGGTGCGCACACAGTAACCTGCTCTAAACGTAGAGATACTCTCTTTTTATAGACCTAGTTCTTCCCAAAATCCATGCACTCCTCATCCTACTGTGCCACCATGTCTCACATTGGTCTGCCTGTGGCAATATGGACATTTGCTGCTATTAGTCTCTGTTAGATTGAACAGTGATTGACAATCTAATATATTTTCTAATGGATCCAATACTGACCACTTTTCTACATGCTGATGTGAGGAGAAAGCTCAATTGAGCCACCAGAATGAAAACCCGAGACAATACTTTACCTTCCGCCTCAGTTCCTTCTACATCATTAGTTCTGCTTAACTACGTTCATACGAGGCACCCACGCTCTTTCAGTTTAGTTTTGTGGAGCTGCAATAATTTGTGAAGGTGGGCTGTCTGCTGTGATTGCTACCTGCTGGCTCTGTCAGGAGAAAACAGCTGTAGGTTTGATGCCTCAGCGCTGCATCATCATCAGACTCTGTCCTGATCAGTCAGGATTCACTCCTCCAGTATGGTTCTATGACAAATCTTCAACCCCCAGTTTACAACTAAGATATTTTAAAGGTGCTTCCTGTTTCGATTTTAGATTTACTGGTAAATGCTTCAGAGTTTTGCTTATTAGCAACAGCAACAAAAAAATCCCACCCTCCAGTATGGGCATGGGTCAGTGGAAGTATAAGACTAGGAACTGAAGGATGCTGGATGATACTCATTTCTAGAATCAAAGTGACAGGCCTGTTCCAATGTGTGCTCTTTTAGGTCCAATCAACCAACCAGACACCAATAAAGTCCCCCAGTCTCCTAGTGTCCTTTACATTCCTGTCATCTATCCACATCACATTTCGTCACGTTCTGACCTTTATTTCCTTTGTTTTGTAATTATTTAGTATGGTCAGGGCGTGAGTTGGGTGGGCAGTCTATGTTTGTTTTTTTATGTTTTGGGGTATTTCTATGTTTCGGCCTAGTATGGTTCTCAATCAGAGGCAGGTGTCATTAGTTGTCTCTGATTGAGAATCATACTTAGGTAGCCTGGGTTTCACTGTGTGTTGGTGGGTGATTGTTCCTGTCTCTGTCTTTGCACCAGATAGGGCTGTTTTGGGTTTCCACATTTCTTGTTTTTGTTAGTTTGTTCATCTGAAGTGAGTTATTAAAACATGAATCAAAACAACCACGCTGTGCTTTGGTCCGCCTCTCCGTCAATGGAAGAACTCCCTTACACATTTATACTGATTTATGTCTGTCTGTCTCATCCACTCACCTAAGTAAATGGATAGGAATTCCATTTATTGTGAGATGTCAATTAAATCGGTTGACAAAGGGAGAATCCAGACACAGCAATTTGGGACGCTTTCTTCTTCTCAGCATCTGTAGCTGCATGGTTATCAATGGTGTTTTGATATCAAGGGAGAGCGAGAGAGATGTTGACTGACAGTTCTGGCCAATGCTCGCGCTACCGAGATCACAACTGACAGACAGTTTCTGTGGGACAGAGAAAGACAAGAACTAAGGGGAAAAAAAAGAAAGTGTTGCAGTAGCATATAATATATATATAATATATATATCCTACCAGCTTCAATAGACTGTTGAAATGAATTTGGCCAAACCTTCTGTGGCTCGCCTTGCCTCCGTATTAATAAATGGTTGTTACATTTATCTATATTCAGCCTGCCTGGCAAACAAAGAGGCCATTTAACATAGTGAAAGTAATTACGTTATTTTCAGGCAGCAATGAGTTATTGGAGGACAATGACTATTGTTTGTAGTGTTGGGAGGACTACCATAGAGTGTGTCCATGGGGGCTGTGTCGGTGAAGATTTAGCATTTTGGGATATTTTGAAAGGAACGAAGGGGCCATGGGATGGAAGTTCCATGTACCAGAGGCTGAAATGAACCTGACTCCGATTGGGGACAATGTCTCAGAGCCAAATTAAAAGGGCAGTCTCACTGACTTCGACATTTCCTCTGGTTTTCTTATTGAACTACTGTAGCAACAACTATCGGTCTTTAGGCCTCTTTCAGCTCTCTCAAGAACAAGTAATTACGTCAGCTAAATAAAAAGTCTGTCTCTGTAATCACACATCTCCATGTGTAAGTATTAATGCATCACTTCACACTGCATTCTAAACCAGCCCCAGACAATCTTTGTCAACAGCACATCAATAAATAATTTGCAAACGGCCTTCATTGCAGAGAGGATCATTTCCATCCGGAACCTGTTGAAAACGAGATCCTGGTGGGACGACGCCATCCATTATAGCCACATCAAAATGAAAGTTGCCCCGTGTGAAAGGGACTGGCAGAATAGAGGTTGATCATAATTGCCTAGTTCGCGAGGGCCTGGGCAGATTTCCTCTGCCAAATCTATTCTTCCAATCCAAATCTGTCTCCGATCAGCCTGTTCTCAAGGCTGCGTGGTGTGATGATGCTGCTAGCTTCAGGGAGGAGGGAAGCAATGGATAGACTCCATTCTGCCTGCATGGCTTCTCTATGGAGGAAGACTGAGATTTTCAGATTAATGAAAGCTCGCCTCCTTTCCCTGTCAGGGGCAATATCTCCATGCCAGATATTGTCTCTGTGTTGTTACCACTAAACATTGTTCCTCCCCCACTAGCCCTATTCACTGGTTTCTATTAAATACATATTGTGAAATAAAATCTATGTCGTCTGGCCATCCGTTGTGTGTTAATGTTCTCTCATAATTGCAAGTGGACATGTTGTGGTTGTGTTCATAGCCATTAGATGTGTAAGCCTGTGGCAGAAGATGAATGGATCCTGAAGGCATTGTTGCCATGAACAGCAGGATGGACAGCTGTTCCCTTCCATGACAATCATTTCACTTTGAGGAGAACCTGGGATAATCACTTGATATATTGGGTGTGTTTGTGCAGAGACACTAGCTTTGTATGGTACATTGGAGGAATAGGAGGCAGTAAAGGGGTTTAATCCTTAATAACGTTAATGGAGTAATGATTTTTACTTATGTAGTTGTTTGCCGGCAAATGCCATGTGTTCATTTTAAAAACCTTTTTTAACGTGCATTTACATTCACACTATCAATGACTGGTTGAGGTTTTCAAGCATTGGTTATCGGTTATTGCCTACACTTCCCCATGATCAAAATCATGGTCACCAGTATAATGGCTCAGAAATCCAAATGAAGTCCTACCTGAGTGGCCTCCCACCAGCACTCCCTCTCCCCTCCCCTCTCCGCCCCAGCTCAACCCCGTCCCCATGTCTTTGATGTCTGGAGTAATTAGCCATCACCTGTGAAGTAGAGAGGGGAACCAAGGCACCTCCGTGTAGCACTCCATTTTTCCTGCTAATGATGATAGTTTCTTCCAGGCAACGTTCCAGCGCATTGCCTATCAAATGTGGCGAAACAGACCTCCACAGTGGCACGGCCCGACAGGAGAGATACCTACCTGCAGGATTTTATTAGCCTCCTTGCAATCTCCTACTCACAAGACTGACCTCTGAGAAAGGTCAAGCGCAAATGCTTACGGATGTTGATTCTTCCTCGCTGTGGATCAATTTGATTTGCGAGAACCATTTTGGAAAAGAGAAAAATGGGTACACAAATTATGTGCCCACAAATAGAGGCTGTTTTAATACAAAATAATTGCTAATAATCCAGCAATGATACATTGCACTGTATGTAACTCATTGCTGAATGAATGATGATTGCTCCATGGTGCCTTACAGTAGTAATGCTTATCTTGTAATGCTTGTTCTTTATGGCAGATGTACATTGTCATTACCCCCACTTACTTTGATTAAAAAGCCATCTTTACACAAAGGGGGGCAACGTAATACCTCTCCCCCATTGATTTTATGAAGCTTGTTGCTGCATGTCAGAATGGCAATAAAGCCTCTACACTGTGCCAATGTCAGTCCACACCTCTGACAAGCGTGTATATTAAATGCCTGCTATGGGATTTAGCATAATGTAAAGGCATTAAGATGGTCCTTCATTTATTTTGAGAGGAAGGGTTGGGCAAGAGAGTAATTGTGAGATGTTCCGTAGGGTCCATTGGATTGTGAATAAATTGTACAACCTTGTATGAAGTCTTTAATAAACACACAGCCTTTTCCCTCACTGAGCAACGGATAGGTGGGTTAAATAAACCACAATTTATGAGAATGATTCCAATATCATCCGTATGATAATTGGTTTCTTCTGCTCTGCCATGAAGAAATGCTGTTCGCTGACCATTATTCTAAATTGCAGTGAACATCACGGAAACAATGTAACACGGTATTTTGATCTCTTTGCATCAGACCATTGTTTAGCTAACCCCCACACACACTTCAACTCAACAGTTTAACCTACCACCTAACTGAGCTTTTAGTTGTCACTTGCTTGAGCCCGTTCAATCGATAGACCACGCAAGGCCGTGTCACATTAAAGTCAGATGTCTCCATTGAGATCAAATGGGCATCTTGACCTTTGTATGGAAAACGCTCCGGAAGACATATGTGATGAACCTGCCCTTTCAGGGCAGCAGAGTGGACTAGTGGTCAACATAATACATCTGCTCCCTGGACAGTCACAGACAGCCATGGATTGTCTCGAATGCTGACAATTCTTGGTTCCCAGAAGGTTTCAGGTAGGTTAAGATTAACCTCTTTTTTTGTCCATTTTCTTCGTTTTCTTAGACAGTAACTCTATTATAATCTGAACGTTAGGAACGTTCTTCCTCATCTCCTTGCAGTCCACCTCTATGACAGCGACACACCCTGCCTGGCTGCATCTACATCAACGTAGGATGCATTGTAAGTGTAAAAGGGTTGGTCATTGTCGCATGCTACTTTAAAGCCTGTCATAGAGCCGGCTCCCTCTGTGCTCAGCCAAGGAAATTAATTGGAGACATGAAAGGTGGAGTAACATTTTGTGAGGTGAGCTCAAAAGTTACACATATAACCTAGCTGGTAATCAAAGGCCAAACCAGTGGAATGAAATGGCAGGAAGGGACAAGAGTAGCAATTCAGGAAATGATTACTTACCTGCAGCAGTACCCCCGAGGGCAAGAGAGGACTATGAACGACATAGGCAATCAACAAAATTGTGTTGAAAAAGTGTCTCGAAAAGGTTCACGATTAATAATGGCGGAGTTCGTTTTGGCTGAGGTGTGCAACCTTGCGTAAAAGGACGAACCTGTTGACATCAATTATGAAAGGTGCAAATCTATCCATTAACTTGAGTACTTTGTAATTTATATTAATTTCATCTTGTTCACACTTCCACTGTGGTACTGTAGCTCTTAACCCTGTCAATAGATGAAAGCCCAAATCCTTTTCTCTCATTTCAGCTCATATTCCCCAGTTCAAAGCTATTTGCCACATATCTCATTCAAAGCTTCTATCAAACTTCTGAAATACTTGGATGAAGGACCATACAAGCTCAATATTAAAATGCATCAAAACTTCTAAATTAATACTGATTTGACTACTTCACAGTTCGACTGAGTTGTATATAGCCAAACTTTGGCCTTATAGAAGAGGTTATCCCTGGCTTTCTCTGGCTTGCTGTACTATCAGTGTGCTCCAGAGAGTACCAGTATGCTACAGAGCCAGTTATTCTGACAGAACCAGTCCAACTAACAGAGGGAGCCAGAGGGAAGGTGCTGTATGTGTCAAGTGTAAATACCAAACTCTGATCAAGCCAATCATGGCGCCCTGCGAGCATCGTCTGATTGGCTTGGCCTTGCGTCAGGGAACACCCCCCCCCCGACGGCCATTACAGAATCCCATCGTGGCCAGAGTCATTTTCTCTCTCTTGATTTCTGGTTCCAGTGAGAAACCAAGTGTGTGATCAAACTAAATGCTACTTGTTACATTTAGGCAGTGTTGACTTCTAAATGCCTTCTGTCTGGCCGAACTGGGCTCTTATGTCTGCCGAGCTGGGCTCTTCTGTCTGGCCGAGCTGGGCTAATATGTCTGCCGAGCTGGGCTCTTATATCTGCCGAGCTGGGCTCTTCTGTGTGGCCGAGCTGGACTCTTCTACAGGCCTGCAAATGGGGAGGAAGGCCTGGGGAGTGGGGAGGCAGGCCTGGGGGGTGGGGAGGCATGCCTGAGGAGTGGGGAGGAAGGCCTGTGGAGTGGGGAGGAAGGCCTGTGGAGTGGGGAGGAAGGCCTGTGGCGTAGGGAGGCAGGCCTGAGGAGTGAGGACTCCTCTTGGACAGAGGTCGGTCCCTCTGCTTGATGTACAAAGGGAGTTCAACAGGGAATCAGGAGGAACAACACTTCTGCTGTTTTGTTTATAGTTAAAATGCATTGCCCAATGAATGTTATTTTTGTAAATGGCCTCCATTCCCAATCAGTGCAATCCACATTGCATCTGTATAGATTAGAGACCCCTTGTCGATTAGGATTTGGGCTGGGGGCTATGAGGGAAATGCAAATGAATGATAATTGAGCCGATCATCTGATGAACCTCTGAATCCATTAGATAACTAAGCACCAGTAGATCACTGATGAAACTGAGGAGGGTCCATTAATTCCCTAATGAAAGAGGTCTCCTCCCCTGGGGGTGTGACAAAGGGACTTGCTAATGGACCTACCTTAGCACAATCATGCTGTTAGTCTATTGCTCCCCCCAACTGAAACCAAAACTATTGAAGAGCTTCTGTTGTTGTCCGTGTCGAGTTTGTCATCCTGTTGGCTCTATAGTGAATTACACAGAGGTGGAAAAATCTCAAATCTGAACATGCAACAAGCAAAGAAAGATCCATCCTCCACTGTGAAGTGTATAGCACTCAGCAGTTGATCAACGTCGCTGTTTTGCGTTTGAGGGCATAAAGCACCTTTAAAACATTAAAACGGATAGGCCATTGGGGAAGATGGTGCCTGGTCCCAAGAAATCACACACACACACACACACCCTCTCATAGAACAGCTATTTTTAGCCCTGGCTCGACACCTCAAATGAGCCATATCTTGTGCTCTGCTTAGCCAGGTCCTTATTTGGAAAAGCAAAGAGTCAATGAATGCCAATGAGGCTGATCCCACTGGGCATTTGAGCTCTATTCTGGGACGATAACTATGGGCAGCCTCCAAGGGGGAGAGCGAGCAACCTCGTGTCTATTTCCCAGCCAGTTATTTTCTCCTATGCCGGAGAATGATTTGTCTAATCTCTCATGAAATACCTTTTTAGTGGAGGAACGGCGGTGACGACACTCAAAGTCCTTCTGCTGGCCACTCCCAAATATCATTGGCTAATTAATGGCTATTTACAGCTCAGTCTCCTGGAGCAGAATGGACTCCTCCTATGCTATTTATTCTCAGCCATAAAGAATCATAAAACAATAAATGTTTTTTCTCCTTCATCTACATGGAAACAGAGAGACGTATTCATTTTTGTTTTGGACAGAAACTGGAATTCCACTTTGGTAGTCTAAATAAGCATTCAAGCGGCAGTTCTTGAGGGAGATCGAAAGGAGGAGAAACTTTAAAAAGTTCAGCAAAGTGAATCTTAAGGGGATTTCAGAGATTGTTGGAATCTGTTTCAAATGTTAATCACTCCTAGTCACCCCTGTCTGAAGAGAAGGTGCTGTCAGTGAAGTTTAGATGCCATGTTTCCACCCTTCCACACTCTTCCACACACCATGGACAGCCAATTAGAGGAGATTTCTGTCCATAAGCCCCAGCTATGTCAGAAGTATGATCAGTGACAAGGTGTAATGAGACACATGGCCTTTCCCTGGTGGCATTAGTCAGCCTAAGAACAACCACAGCCACAATGACCGACCGAGTTCAACTTCTGCACACCCGGATGATCAAAGAGCCCCATTTCTGTTGAAGCACAGAATGTAATCGCTTGACACCCTCTACCAAAGGTAACAAACAACTTTCAGGATGGTTACCCCTCATAGCCTGTTTCTCATCAAGTGTTTGTTGTGCCCAATGGAATCCCGCAGCAAAGGATGCCAATTCTTTCCCTCAGGTGGAGGACAATGGTCTTCTGCTCTGGGTCCACGGGGGGCAGTTGGGCTGCATTGTCACCCTAAACAACAAAGGGCCGTACTGAGTTCCTGGGATCATTATTCTCTCATGAATTACCCACAACCCCCGCAAAAACTCCTTCCCAAGGCCGTGAGGTGGCACACCGTCGATGGGTTATTGTGTTTCTTCACCGACGAGGATGATGCTCATGGTTTATGCATGGAGGTCTTTTCTCTCTGAAACACAGAGAGACAGAGCAGCGTGAGTGGCGCCATAGAGCCCGAGTGAATGCTTCGAGATCTGTTTATTGACATCTGGTTGTTTTCTATTCTTCTCTGTAATCCATGGCAGCCCTGGTTGTTGTCATCATCTGAACCTGGTTGAGTGGCTGGGATCCATTTTGCGTCTTTGTGTGTGCTTCATTGTCTGCCATCTGCCTCCTGAAAATGAAACCACCATGTCAATTTCTGTGTCCTTTTGTTCTGGCACAGATCACTCGCACCCACCCTGAAATGGGAAATGGATGTGACTTACATGTTTAGGACTGCGTGAGGTTTTGAAAAGAATTCAATGTATTTTATGTTAGTATCTAAGAGGGTGGTATTGTTATAAGAATATGTAGCTGTATTCAACTTTGCAAAAGAAAAGTGTTCCATTTTGATGCACTGAGTGCTAAACCGAGCCAAATGGAATACTGTTCTGGCTGCAACCATGCCATTAGACAAAGAGGTAGAAAGGTTATTTTAAAAAGCCTCCCATCTGTACATTTTTATGGCTCCGAATCCGTCAGTACTTCTAAATGAATAGGGTCACCTCTACGTCAACATTGTGAAGTAAAACCCAGTAATATGCCTTCAGTAAAAAGCTACAATGCTGCCACTTCAGCTATCTTTGGCTTTATCCAACACTGACTGAATCAGGAGTGTATTCACAGCTCTTAGTTATCACTCACTGGAGTTTGAGTCATGTGAGCGCATCATCACTAGGCTGTGAAAGGAAAATGTCACCTCCACAGGAACAGGATGGAGAGGAGAGGGGCCTCTTAAGTGGAAGTACATTGTCGTCAATGCTTTCCAAAAACAAAATTAATTAATCACAAAGGTTGTTTGCTATCACGCACAGCCTTGGGCAATTCAATCACCCCAGGGCGCCATTAGTGCTGTTGCCAAGTTTGAAAAAAGTACAAAGATGGAAACAAGTATGAGGTCATTAGTGATGTCATACATTTTGGCATGAACAGGATCTCTATGGTTGAACGACCTTTTCTTCAATTCACTGATCATTGTTTGTCTTTCATCAATCCACATCCAATTTAAAACCAACCCCAGTAAAATAGGTTAAAGGTCTGACAGAAGCTAAACTGGATTTATTGGCTAATGGTTGTGATATACTGTACAGCTTCTGGTTGAAGGCCGTGGGCAAGGTGCTTTTTGAGAGTACAAGCAGAACCACAGTGGCACAGTTACAACTCTATTTTCAACAGAATTGTTGACTCAGCCAAGTCGTGGCACAAATGGGATATTCCACAGAGCCAAGCTTGTTTGATCATGTGATCTGTGACACATCACGCTGGGAAGGTTTTTGGTTAAATCAGCGTTGTCTATTACATAACCCATTATGATGTATGATGTTGCTTATATATGATTTGAGAAGCATGTGTAAGGCATATGAAGACCTTATGAATGCTCTATAAAGCCTTTATAAGGTAGTTATCTTGTCTCAGTGTATGCATATTCGTGTGCATCTACAATTACTTTAAAAGCCACTTGATAATATTGAAAGCTCATGACTAAAATGGAAATGTGTCAACTTTTCTAAACTGGCAACTTGTTTTTGCAACTGCCACATGATGAATCTAGGGCATGATGATGAATGTACCTTTTGCATAATGCAATAGTAAGATGAAGGAGTAGGGATAGGAACTTTAGTCTGACAATGTTAAAAAGATCAATTCTAAGCATAATTTCTGACAGCATCCTTTTACAAGTCACCATCTTTTCAACACCACTGTCTGTCAGATTGACAGGCCAGTAAAACAACGGGAAATACGTTCTATTATTCACAACATACCCAACATATACACGTGTTAATCTCACTTCTTCTCCACATTTAAATCCAGTTAGTGACATGGGAGTGCATTTTCATGTCAAATTAGCGGTTCCACGTCTGGAAACACCATGTCGCTGTTCATGGTGCTGAATTCACATAGATAGCATACAGCCTAGTTGTCGGAAAACGATGTAAACAAATCAGAACAGGCTACCTTTACTGGGCTACCTCTATAAACATACAAACAACTGACTTTCGTTCATTAAGATACAATAATAGGAGTTATACCATATAGGCTACTATATGACTAGTGCAATTACGCGATTCACATAGAGAAGGAGAAAGAGAAGCATATGATCATTGGTTGAATACAATTCGGCAGTCTGTTGCCAGACGTGGGCATACTCACGAAACTAGTCTATGGATCTTATGGCTGGATGCGATTATCAGTAACATCCGTGGATTTAGTAGGTGAGTAGCTCATCCTTTTGATGTGTTAGTTGAAACAAAATCTAGCAACATTGTGAGAAAATTAAATATATATTTTGCCCATTCATTTTGAAGGACACGTGCTTATTTGTCTGCCACATTGCTGTGTTGCCGCTTGATCTATGGGTGTTCTTTTGTTCATGGTTGGAGCGATTATTGCATATACATAAAAATACTATACAATACTATACATACTTAACATTAGATATCCTTCATAAGCGTGTTCTGTAAAGGAAGCATCTTTGATTGACTTGGCAATGAGCCAATCTCTTATTGGAAGTTGGTTGGTGCTGAACAGGGTCATTTAAACAAATAGAAAGTCAAGTTGAGCGAATTAGTGGTTTGTTTATTGGCAACAATCTGACAATTATTTAGGTAAAAAATGATAGTCTTCCCTGTTCGGAAGTAAGAACAATGAAATCGCGCTTGTTTTCTTGGTTCGCTTTTTAAATATTGTAGTTTAGAGACATTTGCATTCGAATGTGTTTCGAAGCCTTAACACAAAGGTTGAAATAGTGATAACGGTTTCTTTTACATTCAGTGCGTTTCCATGATCATAGTTTATGGTTGCAAATAGAGGCATGAATAGCCTATGCCATATATACTCTACAGCTGCGTTACCCAACTGACGATTTTATTTGACCAGCAAATCAGCTCCAAGGGATTAGAATTGTGGAAATCTGTTCCAAAGTATTCCCATGTATAACACAAACATGGGATATATTCAAATGTAAGACATGTTTATAATTATTATGTTCTAGTAACATATTATGTCTGTTTTAGCCTTCTTGCGGTCAATTTACAAATTATTATGTTCTGGCCCCTTGACCATCCAAGAAAAAACCCGCAGCTGAATCTAGTTGATGATCCGTGCTCTCTCTGTAGGTTTGTGTGTTGGCTTCAACAACCTCCAACTATCAAGCTTTTCTTAATTACCAGAATCCATTTCTATTACCAAGCCTCTCTGGAGTACAAACCTACTTCTTTCTCACTTTTAATTTGTGTGCACTTCAATGCACAGGTCCTTATTTGGTCATTCAGATAATAATAATAATGCAATCTTCCCTTTTCAGATCTGACGTGGTATCCCCAGTATGCTAATTAACGGGTATCATATTGGCTCAATGTAAAACTCGTGCATTTGGGCTAGAGCAAAACTGTTATTCACAACACAATGAATCAAATGTTCAGATTAAGGTAACAGTTGTGAGGGCTACTGGGAGTCTAGGTTCCTCTGCTGTCAATACGATCCTTCTCTGGACTAGTTTCTGTTCACATTGCTGTTTTACTATGCTCACCTACTTCCCGCTATACAGTTTTAGACTTGAAGCAGAAGCTCCTATTCAGACAAGAGGGAGGCTTCTTCCTTTGTGAGAAAACACACTCATAGTCATGTTGGAGTTCACTGCACCACATGTTGTTTTATGTTGCCTTGGCCTACTTTCACTCTTGTGCAGTGTGATTCTCTCTCTCTCTTCTCTGTGACTGCTGCTCTCTGCTGACCCTCGTCTCGTTCTCTTGGATGGCCCGAGGCAGTTGTGCCTTTATATTGAATGTGTTTGGTCCCGCATGCCAGATCTAATACCCCTGTCTGTCTCTTTTGCAGTGAAACAACCATAGGAAGAACAAAAAGGAATCTCCACCGACTGAAGACGTTGTAAGTGTCTGATTACATTTTTCCTTGAATCAACATATAACATTTCACAAATTGTGTTGTGCTTGCAGTGGTATATATTTCTGGCAACACCATCCCATCCCATCCCAAATCTAATGAAACAACCTTCAAATCTGTCCATTTCGATTTTAAGATCAACAAATAACCTTAAATTCATTCGAGTTTCATCTCTCTTATCAAACTTAAGAGAACAGATGAATACACATATAGGCCTACTCAATAAAGTAGAATTTTTCAAAAGCCTTTATATATTGTCGCATGCAATAATCTGTACTCTTAATAATCATAAGTATTGTTCTTATTATTATATTTACTAACTCCACTGCAATTCCCCGATTTAGGAATACCACGTTTCTCGACCTTTTGCGTGAATCACAGGTTGATGTCAATGGGGGCGGCAGGGTAGCCTAGTGGTTGGACTAGTAACCGGAAGGTTGCAAGTTCAAATCCCCGAGCTGACAAGCTACAAATATGTCGTTCTGCCCCTGAACAGGCAGTTAACCCACTGTTCATAGGCTGTCATTGAAAATAAGAATTTGTTCTTAACTGACTTGCCTAGTAAAATGAGAGATTTGTGCAAAATGTGGCTTATATGCTCTTACTGTATCTACATGCCTATAGCACCTGAGCAGTACACACTCAGTGAGTTACTCCATGGGACATCTTATTGAAACATTTTAAAAGCAGCTGACGCACATACTGTCACTCAACTTACCGTATCAAGTTAGTGAATTGACCAGGGAACCAGAATCCAGAATGCCTGATGTCCTCTGGTCTCATTTGGGATGCAGACATTGTACTGCTGCCTGCTCTAATGAGATCTCTAGGCTGGAGAATCTAATATTCCCCACCGAGGCTACAACATGGAGTGGAGTCATCTGTGATCAAGAAGAACTACAGAGGCAATAGAATAGAGCCACACTCCAGAGGAGAATGTTCTGTAAGGGATCTGTAGTGTGTGTCGAATTACCAATAGATGGCAGTGAAACATGATGACTTCTTCTCTCCACAAGTCCTGATTTAGGATCCGTTTTTCCTTTTAGATCACAATGAATATGATTACATGAACAGGGCAAGATGATCCGAGATAAGCAGTCTTATTCTGAGTTGCTTGACACATACTTCATCTTTACAGTAGATATATGTACCACATAATATGTTTGCTCGTTTGCTCGTTTTTGCTGATGTCTGGTGGCTGGTTTGGAAGGACAGGCAGCTACAGTACAGAGATGAGTAATTAACACAGTAATTAACACTGCCTCATTTGACATGATGGAGTACCCAGTGTGTGTGTGTGTGTGTGTGTCCCAATGTGTGTGTGTCCCAAGGCTCTTTGCTGCTGTCTCCCCACCACCACCACCCTGATCCCCATCGCCAGATCCCCCAGCCTCATCCTATTAGCTGGCATATTAACCACCACCCATGTTTTATGATCGGGACATAATCCCACCCTGTCATGGTGGTCTGTCATTATAGTAAGACAAGTCTCCTTGCTACCGTCCTTGTGTTTACTCTTTTCCAAGTGAGTCCCTCCTCTTCTCCACATAGCCTCCCCACCTTTGAGGCAGGGACAGGGGTGTACTGGCAACAATCACACCCCCTTAATACATTTAGATCCAGGACATAATCCGGACAGTGTTTCCTGGCATTAAGTGCATATCCACACCTGCCATGTTGTTGTGGGAGATGGGCCAGATCTGATGGGAGGACAGTAGCAGGTTTATTGGCTCTCTCACCACCAAGGTAGATCCTATCAGTGTGTCAGTGTCTCATAACACCTTCCATAGGCTTTGGGCTTCGGGGCAGTCGCCTGGCCCTGTTCCACAACACTGATCCTGGCGTGATTCTGACAATCTCACCCTCTGTCTGGGGGAAACCCTATGAGGGTTCCCATCACCTGCCTCTACTTGTCTTCTCCATTGATTAGTGTGGGAGACTGGGATTTCAGTGTTTAGAGAGCTTGCACCCACATAGATTATGCTAAATGGTATCAGTATAAGATATTGTCACAATCACAGATTTGCAACAAAGCCATGAAGTATTGGGTTTGAGCCAGGTGACGAGTTGAACCAGGGAACACTTGTTATGATTTAGTGTTTTCCTCTGATACTTGTTATTAACTTTACAGTTTACCGGCTCACTGAGAATCATCAATCTGCTGGTGGATGTCATCTTGCTCTCAGCTCCCAGCTGCTTGGAGAGACTGACAACCATCTCATTCACTCAGTGCTCAGTCAGTCATATCTCCCAGGGAGAGAGAAGTGAGTGGGATGGAGATAAGTGCTGCAAGATGGAGCCCCTTCATTTAATGCAGAGCAGATAGACATACAACAGAAAACATTCACGGTCACACAGATTGATACGAACAACATTGAATTCACTCTTGAGCATCGTAGTACTGTTTTGGTGTGAATATAGCACAGGGATTAGAGACAATTATAAACTGGGTGGTTCAAGCCCTGAATGCTGGTTGACAGCCGTGGTATGTCAGACCGTATACCACAGGTATGACAAAATATACATTTTTACTGCTCTTATTACGTTGGTAACCAGTTTATAATAGCAGTAAGGCACCTCAGCTGTTTGTGGTATGTGGCCAATATATATAACGGCTAAGAACTGTATCCAGGTACTCCGCGTTGCATCGTGCTTTAGAACAGCCCTTAGCCATGGTATATTGGCCATATACCACACTCCCCAGGGCCTTATTGCTTAATTATAAAGTTGACAGAAAAATGTTGGTTCACAGAGTGTTGTAATTGATATGAGGAGCGGTGAGCATGAGGTGTAAGGAGGGTTTATGGGGATTTTTTACAGGGTGGATCCATCTCCCTAGCTGTCTATAACCAGACTGACTACGTCCCCCTCCAGAGTGCATTAAGGTCTCTCAGAGTAGGCTTTCAGACCAGACCCATTTTAGACATAGTTCTCTCTCCCTCTTTGGCCAGGGTATTACAGCAACCAAAATGAGCTCCTCTTTCTCCGCAGACAAGTTTAGCATTCACCTGTGTTCCCTTGTCTAACGGGACAGGCTATGCTCCATGTTCCTCTTTTAATCTGGGGCAGTATAATATTTCATTTCCTTCGTAATTCGTTAAATCAGCCACCGGGTCCCGCTTCTCAGACAGGGCCGGGAGGCACCAAACGCAATTCACATCTCCTTCCTTTTCCTCGGTTTCTGAACCATGCAAAACTCTGTGATTGTTCTTTAATAACAGAGTGTGGATGTATCCAGGTTGCCATTGTGGGGCCGTAATTTAATACCTAATGTTGTCCCTTTGAGGAAATGACAGGTAAATTGAGGGCTCGCTTTGGAATGAGGTCTTGCGTGGATACTGAGAATAGGGCCTTTTTATCAAACAGAGTAGAACATTAGCAGTTTAGAACATTAGCAGTTTAACTTTGTCAATTCGAGTTCTTCAGTCATTCTTTATCTTGGTGTAGGTTGCCAAGTCAACTTCTCTCCTCAACCTTCATCCCAAGGAGCATTACGTTGCCTCAGCAAAATGGATGACTGAACGAAATGCAAATACAACGCATGGTGAACGACGACACTTGTCAGCATTAAGCAGTGTCTAAATGATTCAAGGTCACACAGCGAGGTGGACACACTGAGGTCAGTGACTGATGAGTGAGAAAGGCATGTATGGCATTAGCCCTGGTGGACCTTAGCCTAATCTGTCAGGGAGTTAGATCCAGAGCGCTGTACTGTTTTTTTACAGATACGTGTGCACTACACTGGGGATTGGGCTGTGATGCTGTTGGCTGTGTGGCATCTTCTTCTGTCTAGCAGACCATGCTCAGTAACCAGTGGGCTGATGGGCATGTTTCTGTCAGCACAGCCTCTTGATCCTTATCCAGGGAGCAGTGAAACCACCCTCCGGTGAAGCTCAGGACAACGCTGATTGGGAAAAGCAACATCACTGTGTTCAAAATAGCTGCAGGGTTGTCACTTTCCAGAATGCTCCACTTCCCATGGCATTCGCCATGTCCTCTGTGATCCAACGCGTCTTGGACACATTGCGGTCACCATGCGGCTGGAGGAGATCTGAATCATGCAGAGATGAATCCTGCGAATGTCCCGTGAGAAAAGTGTGTTCCTTGAGAATATCGTCTAAGCTGTCCAGGACATGTTTCTGACTCATTAGCCTTGTTACAGAGGAGTACAGTATATCCTTTACCAACCGAGGTCAGGTGACCACTGCATTGTAGGTATTTATCTACCCAAAGACCAATGGAACCATGTCAGATTCAGAGGCTGTGTTGTTTTGAGCAACTCCCTGAACCATCCAAAGTTTTCTGTGTCTGAAGCTGAACTTCTCACAGGAGAACTCAACACATCTCCAAGATGGATTCCTTTTCATGTGTCTGGTCTGGCCTTATTTAAGCCAGGGGCATTTCTTGATCTGCAGGCTTCTCTTTCCTCAGCGGGAGAGACTCACTTCAAAGGTGTGGCCAGTAAAATCAGGGCATCTTCATGCTCAACCGCAAGGTCTTCTGCTGAATGTTCTACTGTCAGTGGGATTCTCTAAACTTTCTGCCCTGGATGTCAGATATTGGAATTGTGTTTTGATTCACCTGCAGCTATCGCGGTCACAGCATGTCTTCTCTCACATGTCTTGCTTATAGCTTTACACTCTCAAGTCAAGTCGTATTGATATACTCTGCCCTCTGCATTGACCTCCATTACTCAGTGTAGGTAAAGAGCTACCACCTTCACATGATACCTCCAAACCTTCAATCTCCTATGCAAAAACAGCAGGAGAGAGAAAGAGCCAGCAAAAGAGACAGAGAGGGAGAGGCAGAGAGAGCGAATGAGAGCTGGGGAGAGAGAGAGAGAGCAGTCCCTCGCATTAAGCACATCTTTTCAAGTACGGTGGCAGCGCTATGATGAGAAAAAAATGTCACTGAGGATCCTATCAGTGGGATCAGAGTGAGGATAGTATTAGTGGGATCAAAGTGAGAACTATGTAAAATATCTGAGCCAGGTTTCTTAAACTGTTCTGACATCAGCCAGCGGGGATTCATCCTGTCACGGTTTTCTTCCTGTGAAGGAGAGGCGGACCAAAACGCAGCGTGGTTATTTTATACATCTTTAATAAAGATGATAACTTGGACAATGTATAATACAAAATAAGACATGTGAAAAACTGAAACAGCCCTATCTGGTGCAACAAACACAAATACAGGAAGAATCACCCACAAAACCCAACACCAAACAGGCTACCTAAATATGGTTCCCAATCAGAGACAATGACTAACACCTGCCTCTGATTGAGAACCATATCAGGCCAAACACAGAAACAGACAAACTAGACACACAACATAGAATGCCCACTCAGATCACACCCTGACCAACCAAAACATAGAAACATACAAAGCAAACTATGGTCAGGGTGTGACACATCCGGATGCCTCGTTGTGCCCAAAGCAGCTCCGTAGATCTACTAATGCTAAATAACATTTGGTTTGTTGAAAATGTTATAGATCACATTAGGAGGGAGGTTGAAATAGCTCTATTTGTTGGGATGGGGAAATATTTGTGTGTGTGTGTGTGGCAGGGGGATATGCAGCCTTAGTCCCTCTTTCCACACTTTTCAGGGAGTGTTATGGTGTTTTCTCCCCAGGATTAGTCCCACTGACTACAAGTGGGTCCACATTCACTACGGGGGAACAAACAGACTATGCAGCTCCACAACACTGTCAGACACACAATGTCTGTCTGGGACTTTCTTCTCTTCTCTTTCTTATCCCTCTCTTCCTGTGTGGAATAATGGCCTCCTCCATTCATTATCTCCCTCCTCTCCAGGAAATCAATAGCGATGATAACAAGCTGAAGAGAGGTCCTCAGTCAAAACAGCCCATTGAGCCTAAATGTCACTGTTTGGAGTCCAAGATTGATTTATTCTGGCAAAATACTGGTTGCTATCTTGGAATTGCCTCCTTTCCTCATTCCCTCCCTCCTTTCTTTCATTCTAATCACGATTCAGGAGAGTGTGCTTTTACTTCTCTGTACTTTGAAAGTCTCGTCCAAAGTTCAAGTAAGCAAACATTTTACTTCCTCAATCTCGGCCCGCAGGGGGCTTTAAACGAGAACTCCTAATAGATGGCCTGATTTAAGCCACCACAGCGCAACTACTTTAGACTCATAATGACACGCGCTGATGGCTTGGTTAATTACGCTGAATTGTGTGTTTAGCAAACAATCTGTCTGGGAAATATTTAAACAGACTCAATCACAGTGATAATGCCTTTTCCACTTCAGACTTTGCAATCAGCAAAGAGCTCAGGGTCCAACTCTTGGATGGATCAACATGGCGACTCAGAACTTTCTGTAGGTGCTTTTAACGCTTAATGCTTTTAACCTCTGACACAGCTATGGGTTTTCAACGGTGTGGCGGTGTGTTGCCAATTTCATATGCAACTCAATGCACACAATATACCTCCATACCTTAATCTCACTCTGCCTCCGTGAGACCCTGCTAAGCTAATGGAGTCCGTAGTGGTTTTAAGAGGTAGTCCTTTTAGTGTTTTTTTCCACATCATTTGTATGTTTTATGTTTAATGTGTTTTCTTGGGCTCCTTTGGGATATAGCTCCATATCCATTCTCTCAGAATGAAGGTTGAATCTACTTTTGTGTTTTTAGGAACACATTATGCATTTGGGCGCTGTCAGTCACATGAATTTGTGGGAGAGTAAACTTATCTCCAGGCAGGACCAGATGAATATACTGTAAGGGCTTACCGGGC
Organism: Oncorhynchus keta; assembly: GCF_023373465.1. Lineage (NCBI taxonomy): Eukaryota > Metazoa > Chordata > Actinopteri > Salmoniformes > Salmonidae > Oncorhynchus > Oncorhynchus keta. The sequence goes on from NC_068453.1 coordinate 19,876,655, forward strand.
CTGAAACTCCTGGGCCCAGGCCCGTGGTGGGGCCAAGAGGCAGCAAATTATTATTTATTTTAAAAATATATATTATTTTTTAAATATATACTGTATATATTATATGTAGTATATATTTAGTATTTTTTCACTGCAACCTCCAATCACAGAAAGACTCTCTGCTAATTATCAGATGGGGGGATAGGAGGTAGGGGGCACCCTGGGTAATTGGGGGGCCCTGCCTTAATTGGGTAACTGATTAATTTTTTCAAAACAGCTTCAATGTGACTTGGCATAGATTCTACAAGTGGACCTAAACCATGGCAGGAAAATGCACCCCACACCATAAAACATACGTTGTATCCCTTGTTCACTCATGTGTTTCCTTTATTTTGGTAGTTACCGGTATGCCTACAGTTGGGAAGGCTGCTATTTGGGCAGCATGCAAGCCATAGACATATCATCCATTGAAGGGTTTTATAACCTCTTACTGTGGCAATTTGCCTGCTAAACTCATGGGTACACTAGCAATGGCTGCCAGTCCTGACTTGAACGAGAAGTGCCATCTATGGATTATCTTTCTATGGTTGGTTGCGGCCTATGATTTCTTAATCCGGCGCTGTCCGCAGGCTATTGCGCACAGCTCATATAAGCCTGGGACATCAACGAATCAAAGTTGGCCTTAGTGGGAGTGACCATAGAATTATATGGCTGTGATTTTATAGAATAAAGTATTTGCCATCATTAAATTTGAGCAAATCACACAACTGAGAGGCGTGTCTCTGTAAACGAGGTGCCCACCACGCATACAGGGGAGAATTAGGGTGGAAGGTGTTGTGGGAGATGATTGGTTGGTAGATTAAGCCGATTAAGCCAATGCCTATGTACTGGGAGTTTCTCCTGGTTTTTCTGTATTGGCTAATGAAGGCAGAGTTTGCCGCCTTGGTATATCAGACTCTTTGCGCATTTGGGCGGAGGTGTCTGGGAACGAGATTAGTGGGAGAATAACATTATGGCGACAGGTAGCCTAGTGGTTAAGAGCGTTGGGCCAGTAACTGAAAGTTTGGGAACATACTGACTGGCAAGGTTCGTATCCCTTGCTTGCTAGCTAGCCAACTACGACTAACTTACAGTCACGTCAAACAGTGCAGCCAGAATAACAACAATGTAGCTGCATTTGCATTTATTTAAGCTGTTTTCTAGTGACATTTATTTGGATACATCCATAACAATGAGCTAATAAGTCACAATTTCACCTGGCATAGAAAATGTGCTCTTTCATCAGGACACTGTTGTTCACAGCAAACACAATCACTTCAAACTGACGCTGGAAAGACTGCAAACTCGCTGCACTTCATTTCGTTTTACATGTTTTCTATTGATATTTCTGTGTATATATAGCCATAAAAATGATGCTGATTCATGATTTCGACTGGTTGAGAAAAGCTGCCTGCCTGTCTATCTCATCCCAAATCCAGACAACTCATCCCAACTTCATCCCATCTCCAGACATGCGACAGCTGGAGATTGAATTTGAATATTGAAACAATGTTGCAAATATAAGAGAGATAGACAGGAAGGTTTATACAAATCTCCGTGGTGAAAACAAAATGTTAGTCTAAACGAAATGTGAAAATGTCTCTGCTTTTTATAGTGGAGATCAAGTTTATAAAGTGCCTGGTGGGCTGATGAGACAGTGGATTGTGCAGTCAGATGGAACAGAGGAAATAGACATTTTAATCTCATAGAGTTAGCGGAATATATTTTGTGGAATAGACACCGGCTGGAATGCGGTTCTAACCAACCAGCCCGTTGTGTACCTTCCGATTACTACCATCCAAATATGAATGGCAAAGGCCAATGAAAAACCAGCACCACACCATCACACAATGTCTTGTTCACAGAGGAATAGGAGGAGTAGGTCTGCTGATTGTGAGTTGACTAGGTCCCTGCAGACTCTACAGGCTGGGGGCTGCATCATTGCTCTGGTCTAGCTCCTGCTTCACAGAGGAAGAGGGAGAGAGATTTCTCAGCCCACGGACAGCAGAGCAGCCTGAAGCCAAAACACCCAGATGCTTATTTAATTCCTCGCTGGCTCACAGTGGGCTGTAAATTGAACATGGAAGCATAATTCTGGGTGTCTGTTTGTTGTGTTTAAACACTGGCGAGCCGTCTGCCGGCGTCGCTTCATCAGCCGCCCCCCCCCGACTTCCAGGTGGATCTCCGCCCCTCCCCGCTGCAGAGGTGTGTGGAGCAGGAGAGGAACCCGAAACCAGCCCAGCACACCCGCTAAGGGGGAAGGGGAAAGGAACTGAAAAATGTCTCAGCTCTGAAGAAACAGTGTTAATTTTGCACTGATCTCTGAGTCAAAAACTATGAAAAATAGAAGTGATTTCTCAGGGGAATGTCCGATTGAGGCCTGTGCTCACAGCGAGGTGTTTTGTAGCCAGCCATTGTATCATGGCACCCGGCCTCTCCTCCACACAAAGACACAACGGTGCCGTCCCCTTTCCTCTCCAACGAGTCACAATAGTGGTGGTCACGAGGATGTCGGACATGGCACAGTTACCAACCCAGTGGGTGCCAGATGTGAAGGAAACCATCGTCAGCTTGTAAGAGCTTGTCTTGGTTATTCATTTAAACATGCCTTTGCATGTTCGGGTGGAACCACTAATAATGAGTCAATGTTCACAATGCAGAGTTGATCGAGGCGTCTATCACCTCACTCCTTGGAGCTGTCCTTCTTTCTTGGAATTGCCCCCACTCAATCTCCCCACTCCATTCCTTCTCAGAATGACCCTACAAGGATAGACCCTTTGTCCATTGGGATCTTACTGACTGCGTACTGTAGGAGTGTAACCTGCATGCTATTTTGGTAACTGGATGCCACCTGCTACTGCAACTAAACAGGTAGTGTAGTGCAAAATGGAGGTCATTGGCAACCCTTTCTGTCTTAGTACTTCACTATGCCCTTCCTCTTTATGTCGGACGTGTGCTCTCTGCTGTCAAACATAAGAAGTGGTGGCAGATTTGAGCCTCCATTTGCTTGTAATTAGGATTATCCATAATCTCAGAGGGTGAGTGAAAGTCTGTTATAAACTTGGTGGTTGGAGTCCTGAATGCTGATTGGCTGAAAGCCATATACCACGGGTATGAAAAACAGGTACTTTTTACTGTTCTAATTACGCTGGGAATCAGTTTATAATAGCAATAAGGTACCTTGGGGGTTTGTGGTATATGGCCAATATCCCACGGCTAAGGGCTGTATCCAGGCACTTTGCGTTGCGTCGTACATAAAGAACCCTTAGCCATGGTATATTGGCCATATACCACACCCCCCTCAGGCCTTATTGCTTAAATATACTCTGTTACATCCTGTATTGGTTTTATTTGTTATTTTCTACCTAGTTTATCACACTCTGCTCCTCATTGATGTCACTCGTCCGTTCACTCTGTATTAGGTGAGTGTTGAATGTCTATTAGCATTGCATGGAGAATAGGTTTGCAGTAGAGTTGCTAAGAAACCACAGAGCTTCCCCAGAATGTGCTGTTATTTCTGATAACCACGTCACGGCTTTCACACCTCCGAGAATAAGTACAGCAGCCTAGACTTTAAAGACAAGGAGACCAAAGGAAGACAGAGTAGTTCTCCCAAGGATGGAAAATCATTCTGTCTCCAGTAGATCTGAGAATTTTGAAAGATGAGCATGCATCGTTGAGCTCTATCAGCTTTTTGGGTTGTTTTTTGATAAATCTCGCACAACAACACAGACATAGGCATATAAGCCATTTTTAGTGTTCTAAGAATGTGTTGGGAGCTAGCATAACCCCCATGTCACCCTCCGCTCACTGAAGAATGTGTTGGGAGCTAGCATAACCCCCATGTCACCCTCCTCTCACTGAAGAATGTGTTGGGAGCTAGCATAACCCCCATGTCACCCTCCGCTCACTGAAGAATGTGTTGGGAGCTAGCATAACCCTCATGTCACCCTCCTCTCACTGAAGAATGTGTTGGGAGCTAGCATAACCCCCATGTCACCCTCCGCTCACTGAAGAATGTGTTGGGAGCTAGCATAACCCCCATGTCACCCTCCGCTCACTGAAGAATGTGTTGGGAGCTAGCATAACCCCATGTCACCCTCCTCTCACTGAAGAATGTGTTGGGAGCTAGCATAACCCCCATGTCACCCTCCGCTCACTGAAGAATGTGTTGGGAGCTAGCATAACCCCCATGTCACCCTCCTCTCACTGAAGAATGTGTTGGGAGCTAGCATAACCCCCATGTCACCCTCCGCTCACTGAAGAATGTGTTGGGAGCTAGCATAACCCCCATGTCACCCTCCGCTCACTGAAGAATGTGTTGGGAGCTAGCATAACCCCCATGTCACCCTCCGCTCACTGAAGAATGTGTTGGGAGCTAGCATAACCCCCATGTCACCCTCCTCTCACTGAAGAATGTGTTGGGAGCTAGCATAACCCCCATGTCACCCTCTGCTCACTGAAGAATGTGTTGGGAGCTAGCATAACCCCCATGTCACCCTCCTCTCACTGAAGAATGTGTTGGGAGCTAGCATAACCCCCATGTCACCCTCCGCTCACTGAAGAATGTGTTGGGAGCTAGCATAACCCCCATGTCACCCTCCTCTCACTGAAGAATGTGTTGGGAGCTAGCATAACCCCCATGTCACCCTCCTCTCACTGAAGAATGTGTTGGGAGCTAGCATAACCCCCATGTCACCCTCCTCTCACTGAAGAATGTGTTGGGAGCTAGCATAACCCCCATGTCACCCTCCTCTCACTGAAGAATGTGTTGGGAGCTAGCATAACCCCCATGTCACCCTCCGCTCACTGAAGAATGTGTTGGGAGCTAGCATAACCTCCATGTCACCCTCCGCTCACTGAAGAACGTGTTGGGAGCTAGCATAACCCCCATGTCACCCTCCGCTCACTGAAGAATGAGTTGGGAGCTAGCATAACCCCATGTCACCCTCCGCTCACTGAAGAACGTGTTGGGAGCTAGCATAACCCTCATGTCACCCTCCGCTCACTGAAGAATGAGTTGGGAGCTAGCATAACCCCCATGTCACCCTCCGCTCACTGAAGAATGAGTTGGGAGCTATCATAACCCCCATGTCACCCTCCGCTCACTGAAGAACGTGTTGGGAGCTAGCATAACCCCCATGTCACCCTCCGCTCACTGAAGAATGAGTTGGGAGCTAGCATAACCCCCATGTCACCCTCCGCTCACTGAAGAACGTTTTGGGAGCTAGCATAACCCTCATGTCACCCTCCGCTCACTGAAGAATGAGTTGGGAGCTAGCATAACCCCCATGTCACCCTCCGCTCACTGAAGAATGAGTTGGGAGCTAGCATAACCCCCATGTCACCCTCCGCTCACTGAAGAACGTGTTGGGAGCTAGCATAACCCCCATGTCACCCTCCGCTCACTGAAGAATGTGTTGGGAGCTAGCATAACCCTCATGTCACCCTCTGCTCACTGAAGAATGAGTTGGGAGCTAGCATAACCCCCATGTCACCCTCCGCTCACTGAAGAATGTGTTGGGAGCTAGCATAACCCCCATGTCACCCTCCGCTCACTGAAGAACGTGTTGGGAGCTAGCATAACCCCCATGTCACCCTCCGCTC